>NW_024379302.1:0-5639 GCF_016835505.1 Polypterus senegalus
TTCTTTTCCAATTTTCCTAAAAAACCCAAAAGGACACCATGGTCGGACCTCTAGACAACCCAAATTTCCCAAACACCCATACCTCAGACCAAGGGGTGAAATAGAACATCTTATCACCCCCCCAAACCCCCCAAGACCATATATTACACTAACCTGGCTTTTGGGAGATCAAACGGGTTTAAGACACACCCCCCCAAACCCTCCCCAAAATTACAAAGAGACAGTCGAAAAGGGGATGGGGAAGGCAAACATGAATACCTCTCACCACTTGGTTTGCCTAAATTATAAATAAAGACATACAAAACTTTTATCAATTTATATCAAAATCCACACCCCAAAACCCCTTTCCCTAATGACTACAATGACCCAGTTTCGTTCTTGCCCCTTTTGTTGTATACATTTGACTTTATTGATTTTTACCTTGTAGATGTAGTTCTATATTTTTTCACAAAAATAAAAATACAAGTTCATTCCTCTGTTAATTTTTTGAATAATAGGTTATGATTTATCCAAAATTTTTTTGTTTTTTAATGTTATATAAAACTATTTTTTATTATTATTTGCCCCCCACAAAATGGGGATGGATGGATGGATGGATATTTTTTGCCCCAGACAAAAATGCCCACCCAACATGATTTCTGGTAAACCCTCTGGTGACAGATGATGTTATCCTTTTATAAACTAAAAATTTTTAAAAGGAAATCCACAAAAAAATATTTTAGGTTTAGGGGAAAACATTTGTACTTAAAATCAGCAGCTTGGAAAACAGAGTCTAAAAAATCCATCATAATGGAACCAAAGGGGAAAACCATCAACCTTTGTTGGCACTGATTTTCATAAAAAATAACTTTTCAAATACCTGACAATGCCCAAAGGGTTACCGAAACATCAAAATAACCCAAAGGGGTCTCTCACAAAACCAAGGAAGTTAAATAATAAAACGAAAAATACAGAAAATCAAAAGAAAAGGAAAAAATTAACACCAGAGACCACACAACGGGCGAAGAACTGCAAGAGACTGTGAGTGTTCTTCAGCCTTTATGGTGAGGGCAGTCCGATGGTGAGGGGCCAGCACCATTTTGGGAGGACCCCCCACAAAACACAAGATATAGAATACAGAAACAAAAGGATAAACAATTTTAAAATAAAACAAAAAATAAAAACTGAAAAAAAAGAAAAACAGGGAATTTAGAAACCACCCGGGTTTAACCCTGCCTGAAACATAACATCATCTATGGTCAAAATTTGTGTACCTGGGGCCCCTTCCGGCCCCCGTTTTAAAAGGATGCCACCTGGGTGGATGGGCACACGTTTTAACACCCACCCCACCCCATTTCCCCAAAGCACCCCCAAAGGCCCAGAGCTGGCACTGCCTCTTCTGCTCACACCATTAAAAATGGGGGTCCCAAAAAGGTGGCATACACACCATGCTTTCAAAGGACAAAGCTTTTTTTGGAAATTACAAGATTAATGAGCTGACTTTGTTTTCGTCCAATCCCCCATTTCTGTTCTTTTGCCCCGGGATAAACAAGGTTCCCCAGCTGGTTCAAAACTCTTTTTATCCTGTGGTCTGTACACCAGTCACAAGGGCATTGGGGTTTTTTAAACCTTTTTTTGTCAAAATGTTTCAATTGGCCATAGTTTAACAATTAGTCAGTCATTTTTCCCCCCCTTATCCCACGGGGTCACAGGGTTCTGCTGGAGCCAATAAAAGCCAACAGAGCACAAGGCAAGGCAAACCCGGCAGGGCGCCACCCCACTGCGGGCACAACCACAGGGAAAACAAACCCCAAAAACCCCTAACCTGATGTCTTTTGGGCTGTGGGGTAAACTCACAAAATGGGGAGCATGAAAACCCCCACAGGGAAGACCCGGTCTCCCAATTGTGAAAACAGCACACCACGGGCCCCCGGCCACATTTAACAATTAATGCAGCAAATATTCTTTATCTCCCTTTACAGTGCACCCATAATGTTTGGGGAAAATTATTCCAAATTTTTCCCCCTTTTCCTCACCATTCAAAAAAACCAATTGAACAACACAGACTTTTATTAAAAAGCACATTGCAGACTTTCATTTAAGGATTTCAAACATTTTGGGTTCCCGTTTTTCTCCCGTCCCACCCATTTTAGGGGCCCTAATATTTTTGGGCACGGCAATGGCAGGTTTTTAAAGCACGTTTTAGGAAAACCCTCTCAGCAAGCTGCTTGAAGTCCCTGCATAGACTATCAGGTCTGAGGGTCTTCTTTGGTGATGCCTGCCTACCTCTCAAAAGCCATCTTCAGCTCCTGTTTTTTAAGGGGGTTCACCCATGTTTTTCGCACCATATGGAAGGCCCCCTGTTAGACTGAAATCTGGTGACTGGTTGGCCATTGAAAAATTTTTCCCCTTTTTAGCTTTGATCCTGTGTTGTTCCCCAGTATGTTTGGCCATTTTCTTGTTGAAGTATGAAGTGCTGCCCACAGATTTGGAGGCCTTTATGAACTTGAGCAGATTACATGTTTCTATACTCCAAAAATTTTTCCGTGTCAGCAGTTAATCATCAATGAAGAGAAATTGCCAGGACCGTGGCAAAAATGCCCCAAACCGTAACCCTGTGTATTATCATAGTATTTTCCCCCTTACCCTTTACCTGTTTCTCCTCAAGGGTAAGTGTTCTTGTCAAGTTCGTTATTGGGTTGGTCTAGTGTTGCCTTTAAAATGAACACACACATACAAAAATATGCATACACACAGACCCTAATCACAACCGTGCCCATGAATGACAAACCACGCTGATTAATTTTTTGCACTTTAAACCCACAATGTTTTGGGAAAAACACACCTTTACTCAGGGCTTCAAAAGACTTACTTATTATCGGGAAAAAATATGCAATGTTTTTGATATCTCATGTATTCTACAAAAATATATTTAAACACAAGAAGCCTCTTTAAATATAGGCCATTTATCAGCCAAGAATACCTTCTTTTTTTTACTGTTCCTACTATTGGGGAGCTCTCACCAGCCTTTAAAAAACCTTGCAGCAAAGAGATAATGGCAAATGCCTGCACCAGAAATCTAAATTGACATTAAAACAAAGCATTGAAAGAAAAACAGCATGGTATATATTATAAGAATAATAATAATACCACTGGGAAAAAAGAATAATAAAAAAAGGTACGATAGGAAATCTGAATATTTTAGCCAGAAGAAGTTACAAAAAGTTACAAATGGGAAAAAGGGTGAAGTCCCAGGGGTTTGATTTAGCAATTGATGTTCATGATGCTTTTTTAGAAGAATTTTCATCCGTTTTTCCTCCTCCTTTTTTTCTATACATCCTTTTTTTCTTTTTCTGACGTGTTTTTTAAAAGAGGTAAATGAAAAGTCATGCCGTGGGTTTTAAAAAACATACCTGATTGGCTTTTTCAATATGATGGATGAATTTTGCTCAAACTCTTTTAAATAATACGTTCTTTTTATATTGCCTCATTCCTCCTTTACCATGCTGTAAACCAAATTGGTCCCAGGTCCCCCCTGTAATCAATAGCCTGAGGATGGTCAGTCTTCCCCCAGGCTGTAATACCATTTTAACACTATGCTGTGAACAACTGTTATAAAAAATGAGGGTAAGGGGGATGACATGCTTTGATTTGTTCTGAAACTAGTTCATCTGTTGCCTTATCTTGACCAAAATATAATGGAAACTAAACCAAAATGTACACAATTCATACACCATAACCCCAACCATGTTTAAAGATAAGGTGGTCTGCTTTGCAGTTCCTTTTAAGCTGCTGAAGATCAATGCTGACTGTTAAGAGCTGGAAATCTTGTTGGAGCCCCTAAAAAGTGGACCTTCATTTACTGGGGGGAGCATGGTGGACAAGGGGGATAGAGGATAAAACATCTGGAACAGCAAGATGAGGGGAGATTTAAACCAACCGATGAATATCTGGAACCCCACAAGTCTGCTTATTCACCACAGATGGAAGTCCAAACTGCTGCATGGAGCAGAGAAATGAAGAACAGCAAAGGCCCCCTTGGGGAAAATCTAGACCTTCATCATTCTGCCTGTGGTGCACCCTGTGGATTTCCTGGCAGGAGACCATCAGCAATTCAGAGCTGTGGCAGAGAACCAGCAGCACCTCATTGAAGAGGGAGATTCTGAGGAAGATGAAGGTGGCTGGGACAATGTGACAAAGCTCTAACGACCACAAGGGAAAGTGTAATGGGAAAAACTCGGTGCAAATATCTCCAACGTAAATAGAGGCAACATAAACATCAAAATGGGTGCATAAGAATGAATGGCAAAAAGTTCTAAATCAAAATTATTTGACATTGAGCCACAAAGTTATTGTGTCACTTAGTAAGACTGAAACTCAGAGCTCAAGAAAATTCAGGATATTCAGCAATTATGAAAGTGACATCAGAGGCTCCCAAAACGATAAATCCCGCCTTCCTTTTCCCCTATGTCAGCACACAACATCTAATCATCATTTTATATACATTTTACAACAGTGATAAGCTCTATATAAATGCAAAGGTTCATTCAGACCTGAGAATATTTTTCCTAGATTTTGGATGTTCCAGTGAAGGTAAACAACACTTTCTTGTTTTGGTAGCCTTGTGTTGATTTGCTTTCTTTAGGAAGAGAGGTGAAAAAGAGAGTGCAGGCAGGGTGGAGAAGAGTGTCAGGAGTGATTTGTGACAGACGGGTATCAGCAAGAGTGAAAGGGAAGGTCTACAGGATGGTAGTGAGACAAGCTATATGGGCTGGAGTTGGTGGCACAGGAGACAGAGCTGGAGGTGGCAGAGTTAAAGATGCTAAGATTTGCATTGGGCGTGACGAGGATGGACAGGATTAGAAATGAGGACATTAGAGGGTCAGCTCAGGAGGGATGGGTGGGAGACAAAGTCAGAGAGATGAGATTGTGTTGGTTTGGACATGTGCAGAGGAGAGATGAGGGGTATGCTGAGAGAAGGGTACTAAGGATAGAGCTGCCAGATAAGAGGAGAAGAGGAAGGACTAAGAGCAGGTTTATGGATGTGGTGAGGAGAGGACATGCAGGTGATGGGTGTGACAGAGCAATATACAGAGGACAGAAAGATATGGAAGAAGATGACCATGGCAACCTCTAACGGGAGCAGCCAAAAGAAGAAGGAGACTCCATTTTTGCTGTGTGACTTTAATTCCTCATTTCTGACAAATGGGATTTTCTGACAGGTCTTTAAAAACAAGCATAAATATAGTCAGCACAGGGAATGTTAATCATTTAGGAGTGTGGCATGATGGCACAGTAGTTAAGAACCATATGCTGTCTGTGCAACTTGCATGTTCTCCGTGTTTTCCGGTCTTCCAGTTTTCTCCCTAATCCTGTTTGTTAACTGAAGTCTCTGATTAACCTGTCATGAGTGTCAGTGAGGGTTCTCATGATAGTCTCTGGTTGGTTTCTGCCTGGTGCTGCCTGAATATACTTAATTTTCTGTACCCTTCTGTAATTAACTAGTAAGTTATAACATGGACAGATGAATGAAAGAATGGACAGACAGTCAGTAGTGATTCAGCTTCCTGTTTCATTCAAATGAAATTGATGTTGTTGAAACACCTCTTAGAAAACCAAAAGCCGCCCTTTTTTATCTTGGGGAAAAATTCTTAAAGGGA
>NW_024379303.1:0-13183 GCF_016835505.1 Polypterus senegalus
ACAACACCTTTTTGCTTCTGAAGATCTGGGACATCTTCTATATTTTGGAAACCATGTGGTATTTGCTGAACAATTTCTATTTTTAAAGTATTTATTTTTTGTAAAATATTTTCAAAAAATATAAAACCAGCTGGCATTTCAGTTGATGATCATAGATGAAACCACATCTATTGCAGTTTATATGATATTTTAAAGAAAGCCTCTTAAGTAAGAGCCCAACACTATCCTAAAGGTTGTAATGTGAAAGATTAACTTTTAAGTTACTAAATTTTATATTTAAAATTATCAGATAAATGCTTTTGCCTGTCAACATGAAGTGTTACTTTTTTCGCATCAAAATATTTTTGACAATCAAATTGCTTTTAGTACAGTTTATTTGCTTTTTGTCCAGGTTCTTATTCTAAAATAAAAAAAGCAGTTAATTAAAAAACATTTTTGCAAACTAAAATAAAATAATTAACAGAAAATGAGAGAACAAAAACATCACTGTCTCAGCCTCATCTCACTACACTACACAAGAGCACTCTGTACCAAGTTGTTTAAATACATAAGCTCAGCTGCAAATACACTATTAACAGACTAGATTAGATAAACTTTATTATCCCATGGGATAACGATTGAGAACATGCAAGAGTCAAATATAAATTTGCATTTATTCACTTTATTTTATTCAAAGTGACTTACAAAAAATAGCAACATAATGAAGTAAGCATCAATCTGGGGGACTGTTTTGAAAAACGTGCTACAGGACAAGGATGCAAAATTGATCAACACACGTGAAGAGCTTTAAACTAAACAGAAGGATTTTGAACTAAATGGGCGCTGCTACAGGGATTATATAGGCTGGGTATCAGTCGAGCGGAAGATATCGATCGCTTCCAAAGCAGATTGAGGACCGAGGAGAGGTGCTTGAGTCTCCATGTTTTAGGCAGACAATGGCAGAATGCAAAGAAGCTTGAATGCCAGCATTCTACTTTTTTGTTTTCCTGAGCACTGAGCAAGCAACAGTCTTTAGAGATGATAGTATTTTACTCTTTTCTTTACTATTATACTTTTGTTTCTGAAGTTGTTTACTATATACTGGTCTTGATTAAGATTACATTTGTTCTGGATTATGGTTTGTCACTAATAGTAGTAACCATTAGAAATAGGGTAAATGGGTTTTTAATTTTCAGACAATTTTAAAAGCATGCAAACCCAGGTTCTGCTAGTCTTGACTGCACTTTAAATGGATTGGAACTTGGATGGAGTCAAAAGAGAACCTAAAGGCTGCCTAATGCTTGCAACATCTGGAAGTGTAATAGACACAGAGAAAATACAAGAAAAGTTTATTAATACTCCTGTAATCAGCTACTTGCATGGCAATGCTGAGTGCCTAACAAATCAGTTTCACTTAGCCATAAGAGTTGTTTGTCTGAAGGCGAAAATGATGACATGCTAACACGAGAGTAAAAGAAAGACAAAAGGTTTTAGAACTGGTCTACTATACATTTGTAAAGGGCAGTATTCAATCATTTCAAATAAGATGGATGAACTATATGCCTTACAGTCAGTCAGGAGCATACAAGTACAGTGGCATTTGGTGTTTTCGAAGAGCTGGATTAAACCTGATATACCTGATACCATTTTAATGCTGGACAGATTTAATGTTATTCGAGCTGACAAAGTCCCAGTATGATGTAGTAAAAATACACAAGGGGGACTGGTTATCTATGTGAATGAGGATTGATCATAAAGGCAGATTATTAAAATTTAAAAAATATAGTTTGTAAGTCATTGATTTTCTGGCTGTTGGAATTCGTCAGCGTATTTGCCAAGGGGGCAAATTATATCTTCCTTTTTAATGTATATGTCCTCTCTCTACAAATGGGATTCAGCAGTGGAAATGAGTCACTCTGTCATCAACACTTTAATGGTGACTCATTCTGATTCTTCAGTATGATATTTGGTGACTTTAGCCATGTGACTTTGGAAGATACTGATGAATTTCCATTAGTTTGTGTCATGGTCCACACATGGAAATAACAAACTGGACCTACTGTATTCAAATGTTAAAGATGCCTTTAACTGTAAACTACTGGGACCTTTGCGCAGATCGAACCACATAGCCTGATTCATCTTCTTCTCAGCTGCAAGTCTATTAGATGTCAGCCTGTTACCATAAGAATAGTGAGAGCGAGTCTGAATGCTGAAATGTCTCTGAATAACTAACTGCTTCCAAAATGACATACTGGGAAAAGTCACATAGGGTTTTAGTGAAGAACTTGGTCACTGCATCACAACATTTATATAGCACATTTCATACAACAGTGTACATGTGCTTTACAAGATGACAAAGAAAGTTACAAGAAAAGAAAAGAAAAATACGTAAGGCAATAATTAAAGAATAATAACAAAACAAGGTAAGGTCAGATGGCTAGGATGACAAAAAAAAAACTCCAGTTAGGCTGGAGAAAAAAAAATCTGCAGGGGTTCCAAGGCCAAAAGACTCCCAGCCCTACAGGCATTCTACCTAACATAAACGTTCATGAATTAAGCCTCTTAGTTTTCATGCTTCACATGAGAGGATTTGATGAAGTTGGTCTTGTGGACAGCTGAGTCCCAGTCATTCCATCATCTCAGGAGGCTGCGTGTGCGGTGTCTACATCAGGTAGTGTTGGTGCAGATCTACCACCACAGAAGAACTGGAAAAGGCAGCAGAGAATGAGTGGGATTAGTATAGATTGCAGATTCCTGAAGAATATAATTCTATACCCATATAGTCTATTAGGAATGCAACTGAAATGCGCTACTGAAAAAGCCATATCAAGTAATGGGTTTTAAGGTTTTAAAAACAGACTATGTTAACTTTGTGTCAACACTGTGATACTTCAAAGGCTGTGTTTGCTTTCCAAACAACAAGCCTTGGATTACTAACGAAGCTAAAAAGCTCGAATGAGAAACAGAGAGCCATCAAATCTGTGACAAAGAAGCTCTGATGAAACAGCAAGTGCTGAAGAAAAGCTGATTTGAAGGAAGGAAGCTTACAAAGTTAAAATAGAAATCAAACTCAATCCAAATAACATGAAAGCTGTCTATCAAGACATACATACAAAAGTGCATAATTACTGGTCTCAAGCAATCCAGGGATCAAGTGCTGGAAGGTGAAGTGGGAAATGCCCTGAACCAATTTTATTCATTTTTCTTCCACTGCCAATTTCTTTAAATGACAGTCACCCAATACTATCCCTGTTATATTATAGCTCCTATTGCTTCAGCTGGAATGACTAATAACAAGTTTTCCAGGTGGATTAGAAAGGAGGATGACAATTATCCATTTGCTTCACAAGGCTTCTTCTCACCTGGACAAAGTTGTCCAGCACAGTGGGATTATTTGTTTGATTTCAACAGTGCCCTTAGTATCATCCGGTCATCCTTGTTAAGGAGTAAGTTCAGAGACAATCAGGTGGATGAGCCTATGGTGTCTTGGATAATGGACTGTTTGACAGATCTCAGTATGTGAGCAACACTGGAACACTACAAATATCAGTCCTGTTTCCTTTTCTCTTTACTCTGTACACTTCAGACTATAAATATAATACCAGGTTATATTTAAACTCTTTGATGAATTTGCAGTCATGGGGTGTAATGCGTGCAAAAGAATTGTCTGCAACTGACAGTGTCTATAACATGACAGTTTGGGACTCCTAGCACTGCTGCCTCGCAGTTAGGAGACCGGCTGCTTCCTGATGGATAGTTGGCTTTTATGTAAAACAATTTATGTATGTATCCAGTACTTGCCTCAGCATTTCAATATAGCTGTACTAAAATCATACTTGACACTGTGGATGGGCCTCAGGGAATCCCATCCAATTAGACTGCTAGGTCCATCAATTAATCATCTTTCAGTGAGAAAAAGTTTTGATTTATAATATACATATTTTACTATTTGTAGATTCCAAAAAAGAACTGAATAGTGGATTTTTTAATTGATAGGCGCTACTCTGGTGAGTATGATGACAAATCATACCAAATTTGGGTTTAAATTTGGCACGGATAGTAACTCAGCTACCTTTGTCAGAGGTTGTCAACAATTGGACCGTTAATAATTACCAAGCACAGTTAATCAAATTTCAACAACATTGCTTCTACACCTTAATTACATGACTACCTGAAATTTCACAGAAAGTTCCTCATATTCAAAACAATTCCAGTTATCAAGTGTTAGGATTGGGGCTTGCCAAATACAGCAAACACAGTCAGGTTGAATAACAAATACTAAGTTTGATCCATATGGATGACCTGGACATGGGCAGTCCTAACCAAGTTTTAGTGTACAAGTACTAAGGGAGCTCTATACGGGGCAAATTTGTACTTTGATCATTCTGTGCTTTGGTGTTGTCTGACGTGTCCTGCACCTGCTGCATTGTCTCTTTTGCTTTTAACAGTATTTATTGCTGTATGACTTGATGATGCATTGTTCTGATGTTGAGTCGTTATTACTATATTCTGTATCTTTTGATTAATATCTTACTAAGACTCAGTGCATTTATTGGCTGTGGTTTTTAAAATTATTTTGGTAGCCTGGTCTTAATGCTGTTCTATTGACTATGCTGTGTGTTGTCTGGTGAGAGGTCTGTTGTATTGATGTGAACTCATCTGCTGCTCAAAGTGGAACTAACCTCTCATTATATATCATCTCTTCAAACTAGTGCTTGATTGATTAGTGTTTCAGCAACTCTGCCATTCATGAATTTTTGAAGCGAGTGGGGTGAGTGAGTGAGTGAGTGAGTGAGTGAGTGAGTGAGTGAGTGAGTGAGAGAGATTTGGGTGGGGTTCATTCAGTGGTGAGTGAGTGATGGCTTGCCTTTTATTAGTATAGATATCATTAAGGTGAACCGTGCAACTTTATGTTATTCAAGAAGTTTGTATCAAACAACTAGCCCTTCGTATTACTCAGTACCCTTGAAGTAGCTCCCCAGTTTCAAAAGGTTGACCCCTGGCTAAGGAGTTCATTTCCACCTGCAAATCAGCATTTAGATTCAGTGGTTTGGCTTTGGATGGTGCTGTCTCAAACAGGTGGTGATTTGAAGATGTTTCTGAATTGTATTACAGCATTTTCAGATCGTTTTCTAAAGATTTTCATTCACAGTGAAATGAGAAAAAGTCAAATCATTGTTTTGAACTTGCACAGTTTTTCAGCAAAGAGTTCTGTTTGTTTACAGTGCTACCCAAAATGAAATCAAAATGGTGAATAATGCTTCCCCATCCCAAGAGAGAACTAGCTTTTAAAGAATTTTTAAAAGCAGAAAAAGATCATGGACTGGGTTAACTGGTGAGTCAATTAGTTCAGTTTGAGTGCTCAGCACACAAACACTGAATTATATTTCTTATTGTCTTATAGTAGGTATTTAAAGCTCTTGTCTGTCCTAAACCCTTGTATGGTTGAAGAGACTATAAAGAATATTTTGTATGCATTCCTTTGTTCGTCATTCCATCATTCTAACATGCTTATCAGGACAGGGTTTGGGATAGCTGGTGCCTGTCCCAGCAAATTGAGTGCAGGGCGGGAAAAGATACCTTGACGGACCCCAGCCTATAGCATTTGTTTGTATATATTGAATAGCATTTGTTACTAAATGAGTCTGCCATGTTGGCAGAAACATAAAAAAACAAAAGTTTTACATTTCAAAATACAGTAAGTTATATACCAATAATATATTTGTTGTAATGTTCACAAGGTTTTAGTGACACTAGAATAAAATGTTTTTCTTGGTTGTGCAACCAGTTCAATTCAATTCATTTATTTCTGTGTGCTTAGTGCAGACTCAGGGCGTTTACAGTGTTCACAGGTAAAATACAATTACAGACTCACAAGCGTCTAATTCCAGAGTACATATAAAAGTACAGATTTGCAGTAAGTACATGTCTGTATCTAACTTGACATCTTTATTTTTAACACAGGCATAAGACAGCATTTCATTTTGGGAACAAATGGTGAGCGTGTCGGGCCAAATCTGAAGTTTGCTTAGGTGTTTGGGAGACAGATTGCTTAATGGATAATGATGGGGAATGATGATAATAATAATAATAATAATAAAGTACAAATGGCTATCCACATGTTGCTGTTTCTAGTCTTTTGTATAATGTTACTAGTCAACATCATTTTATTTGAGTGTTTGTTCCATGCTGGAGTGGCTTAATGCTCAGGATTGGTTTGAGTCTTAATTTATGCTATCTTGTCTCGGGAAGGTGGCGGGAGAAGAGGGAGGGTGTACAAGAAGAAAATTCTTTGTATCGTCTCAACAAGGGCTAGTAGTAAGTTCAGTTTTTTCAAAGCAGGCTGTGATATGGAATCAGCACACAATCGTTAAAGTCCTTAGTACTGTGGACTCGATTTTACTTTTCACAGCACTGTCAAAACTCACACATCTGCCCCATCAATGTTAAAATGAATGTGAAAGCAAACATTTTTGGCTAAATCAGTCTTATTTAAAGTGTTCATAATCTTATTTCTGAGTCAAGTTTCATATCTGAAATGGGATCTTATGATCGCTGTAGAATATTCTAACATTAATGACAGAATCAGTGTTTTATACTTCATGTTCCGTAGCATTTATAGCTATAGACACAAAACATCTTCTGATTTACAGATTTATAACATTCACAGTTAACATATTTAAAAGTTACATTGAAATACATCAAGAATGCTTATACGCTGGGAATAAAAAGTAACTGCGCATGAAGTTAAAAATAAAAATCTTAAAATAAAGAAAAGCATATACTGTTGATAAGTAAAAGTAGGTTTACTCATTTACTGTATCTGGTAAAACAGACCTGGACATGTTCTATCCTTTAATTCTCCAGTAAATATTTGCAAGAAAAAGTTGTTGTCCAAAAGGTTTACCTCGTTGTCCCCTGCCAGTTAACTATACATTCTTACCCAACAGTGTGCTGTTATTAAAGTTGTGATTGTTTCCTGGAGGTCGTTTTGCACTCTCAAACAGAAGAGTGTTAAAAAATAAAATCATCGATAAGCATGGTAGAACATATAGAGCACGTAAAAATGTGAGGATTTTTATTGCATTGAACATACACTTCATTCAATTTTACAAGGCAAATATGAACATTGTGTTTTCACAGTTCGTTTGTTAATCAAAGGAAAGTGGTAAAAATACAATGTTCTGTTACTACTATCCTAGTCAAGTTAGTGACATATTGTACATGATGTCACCATAGAAGAAAATCCTCAATGTTAGCAAAAACAATCCCATCGACCCAGGTTTCAAATAGTTAAACAAAAAGCATGTGCACTTTTGGGATAGCTGTTAATGTGTTGAATTAGGTTTAACTCAAAGAATGTTTGAAATTAAACAAGTTAAAATGACATTCTCAGAGAAAATGTTTGTAAGATTAAGATATGTGCCAGAGGACAACTTATACAAATAGTTCCAAACATTTAGTCAGTAGTCCATCCTCCATCAATGTCCCAATAGAATTAAAAGCAAGTCTAGAGATTATGGATTTATGAATGTGATGGGTGATATTCAGTGTGGGGTGAAGAAACAGAGTTGTTGCAGTTTCAGAGCATTGTTGAGCAAGCCCAGAAGAATAAACCTAAATAAATGCAATTTTTAACTGACCGAAATCAGCCATTTAGGACATGTTTTAAATAAGGAAGGTCTAAGTTTAAATAAAGCAATCACAATTCAAGAAATCTCAGAACCAGAAGACACAGCATCCTTGGAATCCATGGAAATAGTGCAGTATTCTACAAAGTTTATATCAAGACTCTAGAATTATGATATTACTTGGAAAACTGATGGAAGCAGAAATATAGTTGTATTAGGAGGATAAATAAAAAGTTTTGAAAAGCTTAGAAGAGTCAGAGCACAAGCCACTAGATATAATATTTAAGATGTCACCTAAAAAGCACAGCCAGAATACAGGGTGCAAAATGATACTGCAAAAGTACAACTTTCAAGTCAAATAGAAACAAGTCATTGGATTCACATCACTGTTTTCCTGAGCAAATCAAGTAAACGGAAGATGAGATCAATGCAAAATGTTTTTTTCATCAGTTAACTATTTCTGAGGAAAGGTTTAAAATAGCTGCTTTCAAAGAAGGAGCTGAAATTAGTCATTGAAGCATATAGAGGATTGCCTGATTAACGATGTTTTCCCAATACAACAATGCTGAACCTTGAGAAGATTTAACATTTAAAGGGGTTTTCTTTTCAAAGGCTTGAAATTAGTCATTTCAGAAGAAATGAGGAGTAAAGAAATCTATGAAACAAAGGAGTTGCAAAATGTTAGAAATGAGACATTTAATTCTGGCCTTGAATGGCAAAACAAATTGGGAAGTTGTGGGATGTATATGTATGTACTAAACAATAAACCTAGAGAGTCAATGATGTCCAGTCCTTGAAATGAGCTTGGAGAAGGTAGAAGTAGATCTATTTGATTACAATGATGCAGAATATCTACTTGTCTTGAACACTGACCATTATACTAGATACCCAGAGTTCTCCAAACTTAGTGTTTCAACAAGAAAGTGTGCGATTACTTATTTTAAATCAGTCTTTGCAAGACATGGGTTCCCAGGTATAGTATTCTTAGACAGGATAAGACAGCTAGCAAGTGAAGAGATTTTACAGTAAGCTGGGACTTAAGACACGTACTGTCAAGCCCTGAGTATCTGCAGCTAATGATCAAGTTTAATGGATCTGTCCAAACCATAATGAACTTGCTGAGAAATACAAGAGAGCAGTGGCAATACATCACTAAAGAAAACTGGTCTGTCACCAGCACAACTACCCATGGCTGGAAAGTTGCTGACTCCAATGTCCATTAACCATTGACACCAAAATGTGTACAAACAGTATGTAAGAAACCGCTGCAAGCAGATAGAGAATATGAAAACTCAGTTTCAATCATTTAATCACCTAGGGAAAGAGAAGAGGTCATGACAAGGCAACAGATATCAAACTTGCACAATCTGTGTAAACATACAACAACATTTATTTATATAGCATTTTCATACAAAAGTAGCTCAAAGCGCTTACATAATGAAGAATAGAAAAATAAAAGACACAGTAAGAAAAGAAAATAAGTCAACATTAATTAACATAGAATAGGAGTAAGGCCCAATGGCCTGGGTGGACAGAAAAACAAAAAAAACAGACGGCTGGAGAAAAATAAAATCTGCAGAGATTCCAGACTATTAGACTGCCCAGTCCCTCTGGTCAATAATATCTTGTATAGTGCAGACAACAAAAGTGAGCAAATCTACACAAAACAGAAAAAGAAGCATCTTTTTTTTGCTATGATGATTGAGTGAATTTTTCAACACTGTATTTTAGCTTTTGATGATTTTTTGCTTGTGCAGTTAATTGTAAAAGCTAACAGCACTGATCCCTTTGCCTGAAGATGTAGGGATTTCATAATGTTGTAAGGGACAGCTGGTCTGCTTTGTCTTTGTCTCTACAGTTTTCATCTCCTCTCATTTATTTGCAATATTTCTTGCAATTTAGATATTTTATTTATTACAAATGTGATTTTCACTTTTAGGCTAACTGTCAATAAGCTTTTTGAATTTGTTTGTTACTAATTAAACAAAATATCTCAGTACATCTAAATATTGAAAATGATGAAATATTTCTATTGTTATTTCTGTACTCTGTGTGTATATATATGTATAATAATACTGTTAATTTTATTACTAATTAAATAATTAAAATATCTATATCTAAGTATAAAAATGATGAACTATTAATATTGCCATTCCTAAAATTATTTTTTACTTATATAGCTGTTTGATTTTGATCCTTGCAGACAGTAGTGAATGTTTAGCTGATGACACCAGCATTATAGCGAGGAAGTCTCGAGGATGGCATCCAGATTCTGCTGTTGTGCTTTGGAGAAGAATTCTAGGAATTCTAGGAGATGTAAACAGAATTTGCTGCCCAAATATACATGCTAAAGTTTTCCGATACCTGTATGATCTGTGGCATAAACTGTCAAAGGTAATGACTCTCAGAATAGTTTATCTATTTTTGTCACCCTAATGTCTAACCACTTAATAATCCATTTTTAAATATTTATTGGTGATTTCTTAACCTAAACGTAAAATTATTAAGATGGTAACTGAAAGACAATAGTACAATATACCCACCCTGTTCAGGACATTTTTAATTTTGTGACTTCAGGTTTAAGTATTTCAGCCAGGCCTGTTTGTATATTCACCTCTCACTATCATTCATTTAACTTTTTTGCTTTTTGTTTTCAGTGAAATTCTTACTTGCATGCAAACATACAACTTGTATCCATGTTCTTCTTGTATCAGAGGCATGAACCCAAAGTTTTTCTTGAATATTAGTGTTGCTATTCATTACCTACCTTTGACTTGCTGTTCAATACAGACACTGTAAGGAGAATTATCTATCTATCTATCTATCTATCTATCTATCTATCTATCTATCTATCTATCTATCTATCTATCTATATCTATCTATCTATCTATCTATCTGATTCATCTATCTATGCTATCTATCTATCTATCTATCTATCTGACCTGTATTGTGTATATATATATATATATATGCCCCTCCTCCTCTGGGGCCAGGCCTGGGGGTGGGGCTCGATGGCAGCGCTGTGGCCGGGCCTGCACCCATGGCTCGGCTGGGCACAGCCCAAAGAGGTAACGTGGTCCTCCTCCCCATGGGCTCACCACCTATGGGAGGCCAAGAGGTTGGGTGCAGTGTGAGTTGGGTGGTGGCTGAAGGCAGGACCTTGGCGGTCTGATCCTTGGCTACAGAAACTGGCTCTAGGGACGGGATGTCACCTCTCTGAAGGGGAAGGGAGCCTGAGCTAGTGCAGAGTGTCAGATTCCGGCCGATTATAGTCGGACTCACCTCGCGCACAGCGACTCTGGAACCAATCTCCTTGAGTGGGGCTGGACTCTCACCACTCTGGAGTTGCCCCGTGAGGCGCGAGCAGGTGGGCATACTTATGCCCCCGACCGGAGCCTGCATTGGGGTTTACCCGGTGGACAGAGGGTGGCCTCCCTCCGCTGGGGGGGAAGGGTCCTGACTGTTGTATTGCGTATGCTCACGTAGGCATGACAGGAGACCTGAAGGCGTGATTGGGAGGAATGGGGACATTGAGTCGAATGGGCCATGTTCCGTCCTCTTGTTGAGGCGGCTGACTGGAGCTGTGGCGCAAGGTAGTCGGTGCCTGTCGTGGCGGCAATCCCCAACCCGGACACCGCGGTGAGGGATGCTAAGCTGAAGAAGGAGTCCTATAGGTACCGGCAGGCCAAGCGAATGCGGCCGGTTGTTGCTGAGGCAAAACTCGGGCGTGGAGGAGTTTGGAAGGCCATGGAACGACTTTTGGACGGCTTGAGGAGATTCTGGTCCACCGCCAGCGCCCCAGGAAGGGAAGCAGTACAGTGTCAACACGTATATGGTGGGATGAGCTGCTGACCTCGACCGGACGTTGTGGGTCGAGTGGGAGGAGTATCGAAGACTTCTCAATCCACTAACATGCCTTCCAATGAGGGACTGAAGTCACCGGGTGGTCAAAAAACTCCTTGGTGGCAGGGCCCCGGGGGTGGATGAGATACACCCGGAGTTCCTTAACGCTCTGGATGTTGTAGGACTGTCTTGGTTGACACGTCTCTGTAACATCGCATGGACATCGGGAACAGTGCCTCTGGATTGGCAGACCGGGGTGGTGGTCCCCTTTTTAAAGGGACGGAGGGTGTTCCAACTACAGAGGGATCACACTCCTCAGCCTCCTGGAAAAGTCTATTCGGGGTTCTGAGAGGAGGGTCCGTCGGATAGTCGAACCTCGGATTCAGAAGGAACAGTGGGTTTTCGTCCTGGTCGGGAACAGTGGACCAGCTCATCCCTTAGCAGAGTCCTGGAGGTGCATGGGAGTTTGCCTAACCAGTCTACATGTGTTTTGTGGACTTGGAAAGGCGTCGACTGTGTCCCTCGGGAATCCTGTGGGGGTTCTCCGGGAGTATGGGTGCGGACCCCTGATAAGGGCTGTTCGGCCCCTGTACAACTGGTGTTAGAGCCTGTCCGCATTGCTGGCAGTAAGTCGAGCCTGTTTCCAGGGGAGTTGGATCCGCCAGGGCTGCCCTTTGTCACCGATTCTGTTCATAACTTTTATGGACAGAATTTCTAGGCAGCCAGGGTGTTGAAGGGGTCCGTTTGGTGGACTCAGGATTGGGTCACTGCTTTTGCAGATGATGTTGTCCTGTTTGCTTCCTCAGGCCGTGATCTTCAGCTCTCTGGATTGGTTCAGCTGAGTGTGAGCGGCTGGGATGAGAATCAGCACCCAAATCCGAGACCATGGTCCTCAGCCGGAAAAGGTGGAGTGCCCTCTAGGGTTGGGGAGAATCCTGCTCCAGTGGAGAGTTCAAGTATCTCGGGTCTTTTTCACGAGTGAGGGAAGAATGGAGCGTGAGATCGACAGGCGGATCGTGCGGCATCCGCAGTGATGTGGGCTCTGCATCGGTCTGTCGTGGTGAAAAGGAGCTGAGCCGTAAAGCTCTCAATTTACCAGTCGATCCCCGCTCCTACCTCATCTATGGTCATGAGCTATGGGTAGTGACCGAAAGAACGAGATCGAATACAAGCGGCTGAAATGAGTTTCCTCTTCAGGTGTCAGGGCCTTCCCTTAAAGATAGGGTGAGAAGCTCAGTCATCCAGGAGGGCTCAGAGTAGAGCCGCTGCTCCGCATCGAGAGGAGTCAGATGAGGTGGCTTGGGCATCTGATCAGGATGCTCCTGGACGCCTCCCTGGTGAGGTGTTCGCACGTCCAACGGAGGAGGCCGGAAGACCCAGGACAAGCTGAGGACTATGTCTCCCGCTGGCCTGGGAAGCGGATTCTCCGAGAGCTGGAAGGCGGGGGGAAGTCTGCCTCTCTGGCTGCCGGACACCGACCAACGAAGAGATGATGAAAGATATATATATATATATGACGATCAAAATATTTCAGGACATTGTCTGTCAAATATACTCAATCTTTGAATCATATATTCGTACTGTCATCAGGTAATTTGGAGGGTGATCTATTTGAATTCAAGTACAAAGAACAAGAAATTGTTCCTAATAGAACAGATAAATTTATGACTGAAGGTTAAAACAGTTTTAATTTATGGTTGTGCCCTGAAGGAAAAATGTTTTCAAGAAAG
>NW_024379304.1:0-10099 GCF_016835505.1 Polypterus senegalus
GACAGGCACGTGACGGCTGGGCCCCCGGTACATCTCTCTACAGTCACATGTGTATCGCAAAGGAGACGACTGCTTTCTGTCAGCTTCAAAGTCCGTCCTTCTCAGAAGGCCTCGACCACCTGAGCAGCGTGTCTCTCCAAGGTCAGGACTCAGGGGGTGCTACATTATTATTACCACAGCGCTCACCAGGGGCCTCATGTATGAACGGTGCGTACGCACAAAAATGTTGCGTAAGAACTTTTCCACGTTCAAATCGTGATGTATAAAACCTACACTTGGCGTAAAGCCACACACTTTTCCACGGTACCTCATACCTTGTCGATGCATAAGTTCTCAGCTCGGTTTTGCAGACTGGCGGCACCCAGCGTCAAAGCAATGCTACTGTTCTTGTGTGATTACTCCTTATTTTCCTGACGCGGCTTTATAAATACATCGAAACTAACCGCATATTGTTTATTAGTATAATGCATCTGATTGTAATTAACTTGTAACAATATAATGGTCCACGGAATAGCCATAGTATTCCAAATGCCATAACTGCTTTAGCGTTGTTACTCTCACTGCACCTTCTTCTTCTTTCAGCTGCTCCCGTTAGGAGTTGCCACAGCGGATCATCTTTTTCCATATTACCTTTACTGCACCACTCAGAGTATTTATATCACTGTATCTGAGTGTGAATCACAGCAGCAGCTGATCAGAAGAGAATTATCGGTATACAGCATCAAGCACACACTACCTCAGCCACAGCAAAATGTTTCAAAACCATTCCTGTACGGACCTTGCGGTTCAGAAACAGTTTCATCCCAAGAACTTTAAATGCATTCAATCAATTGCACCTTGTAGAACTGTTTGTACTTATAAGTACAATCACCCCACTGTAAACTTGCACTACAGTTATAATATTGCACAACCTGAGACACTTTATAAAGCGCATATTTACGTATGATGACGATATCATTTTTTAGATGAAATGCAGCAAAATATGTTGATTATATTATACAGATAAAACTTAAACTTCATTTAAATAGTTTATATTCTTCACTGGGACTGGCGTGAAGGACAGAATAATTAAACATGTACTACGAAGATATTTCAAAGTTCCTTAAACTTTTTGAAGAATCGGCACTCTAAGCATACAGATGGCTTAACATCTATTACAGAGCTGATTGTGTGGCGATCGGTTACTTTGAGAAAGAAAAGCAAGGACTGCAGGGGCGACTACGCCAATATATATTAAATATTAAACAGAAGAGAAAAGTTAAGACGCTTGTGTCATGAGCACAGGCGTCTATGCAGTGTCCGCAATGGATGAGGCCATCCACCATGCATAAGATATCATATTGACAATGGCGGACAAAGGAGCCCAATTCTTTCTCTGCCCTGGGCTGCCACAAGCCTAGAGCCGCCCTGAGTACTGCTGCCATAAATAATTTCATCGAAGGTTCGCACAATTACTCGCCGTGAAATCCATGTTTAATAACGTGCTTTAACTCCTGTCATCATGAAAATGATATCACGTATACATCTCAGTATTTTAGTTATTCAGAGAGCTGTAATATCATGAATGTAATGGATTCTGTGTCCAGTCGGAGGAAGAGAGCGGATTAAGAAGCAAGTAGTGATTCACACACATAGAGCACATAGAAGATTATATACAAAACAAAGCATTTAACCTGCTACTTTAATTACGATGTGATGAAGACCATGGAACGGCTGCTGCTTCACCACCTGCGCCACAGGTCCGCCATGCCCTCGACCCTCTGCAGTTCGATACCAGGAGAAGCGTGGGAGCGGAGGATGCCATCATCTATATGCTACCGATCCATTTCCTACATGGACAGAGGCAGTGGTGCTGTAAATTATGTTTTGGACTTCTCTAGCGCCTTCAACACAATCCAACCTCTGCTCCTTAGAGACAAGCTGACTGAGATGGGAGTAGATTCATACCTGGTGGCATGAATCGTGGACTATCTTACAGACAGACCTCAGTATGTGCGTCTTGGGAACTGTAGGTCTGACATTATGGTAAAGCAAATAACAGGAGTGCAGCAGGGGACTGTACTTTTCCGGTCCTGTTTAGCCTACTGTATATACATCAGACTTCCAATATGATTCGGAGTCCTGCCACATGCAAAAGTTCGCTGTAAATTGGAGTATGCACAGATTCCTTGCATCTGGATTTTTCTTTGCTTAAGCACATTACTTCACTTTGTGCATCGCCATGTTAGTGTGCATAACGACGCGCTATGCATGAGGTCTTTGAACTTCCAATGCCTTCCACCCATAAATCCCGTCAGCGTGAAAGTAATGCTCGTGCACGCACGCTGTCCCGCCCAAACTCTTTCCAGAGTTACGCCTCTTTTAATATGCAAAATCAATATAAATAGCCCTCAAGCTCAGCCTTCTGTGAAAAGGCAATGGCAAAAGCATGGGGAAAATATAAGAATTTCAGCTAATACCAAGTGGAGGCAAAGGTAAAACATACCATTTGTTCAAATAAACCGTGGAATAATCAACAAAATGAAGTTGATCGAAAGTGACATAGCTGGTTGGAGAAACTTGAAAGCTCACATTCACAAAATCAGCATTGTGCGGAAATAAAAAGAAGTCACATATCAAAAGTCCCTATGAAAAGGCGAAGTTGTAGCCCACCGCCTGAGTCTTATTAGGGTACAGACAAAAAAAAAAAAAAATAAATAGACAGTGGGGAAAAAGAACAAACTGTCAACTTTAATCTCAAAATTTCCATTTTAATCACATAGTTTATTTTGTCATTAAAGTAGAACATCATAAACTTCATCTTTAAATCGTTTAATTAACCAGTTTCTCAAATCCCATCAGAATCCAAAGTAGCAGGTTAAATGCTTTGTTTTGTATTTGATCTTCTATGTGCTCTATGTGTGTGAATCACTACGTGGTTCTTAAACAGGCTTTCTCTTCCTCCAACTGGACACAGAATCCATTACATTCGTGATATTACAGCTCTGTGAATAATTAAAATACTGAGATGTATTGATATAAGTTTCATGATGATTGGAATGAAAGCATGGGAACACAATGGCAGTAATTTTCATGTCTCACAAAGATGCTGCTGCTATGCAACCTTCGATGAAATAATTTATTGTAGCTGTACTGTCTCTTTTAAACTTACTAACCTCCAATTCCTGTCCTTACTTTTCATTCTATTTCGCCACACAATCAGCTCTGTAATAGACATTAAGCCCACTGTAAGCTTTCAACGACGATTCTTCAGAACTTTTAAGGAACATTGAAATATCTTCATAGTACGTGTTTAATTATTCTATTGCTTTCCTTCCAGTGTCGCGCCTGCCTCACCAAATATACACCACAAGGCAGGAACAATATGTGAACTTTATATCGCTGCGGCACTGTGTCCTCACATGTTTAATTATTAACAATACAGATTATTTAAATGAAGTTAAAGTTTTATCTGTATAATGTAATCAGCACATTTTGCTGCATTTCATCTTAAAAAAGATATTGTCATCATATGTAAATACGCGCTTTATAAAGTGGCTCAGGTTGTGCGATATTATAACTATAGTGCAAGTTTACAGTGGGGTGATTGTACTTATAAGTACAAACAGTTCTACAAGGAGCACTTGATTGAGTGCATTTAAAGTTCTTGGGATGAAGCTGTGTCTGAACCATGAGGTCCGTGCATGAAAGGCTTTGAAAGCGTTTTGTCTGGCTGAGGCAGAGTGTGCTTTGATGCTGTTTACCGATAATTCTCTTTCCGATCAGCTGCTGCTGTGTTTCACACTGAGATACAGTGATATAAATACTCCTAGTGGTGCAGTGAGAGTAATATGGAAAAAGATGATTCGCTGTGTCAACCCTTAAAGGGTGCAGTTGAAAGAAGAAAAAGAAGAAGAAGAAGAAGAAGTGAGAGTAACAACGCTGAAGCAGTTATGGTATTTGGAATGCTATGGTGTTCCTTGGACCATTATATTGTTACAAGTTAATTACAATCAGATGCATTACACTAATAAACAATATGCGTTAGTTTCTGTGTATTTATAAAGATGCATCAGGAATGTGCATCTAAGAAAGAAAGGGTAACCACACGGAACAGTATCACTGCTTTTGGCTGGTGCCGCCAGTCTGCAAAACAGAGCGGAGAACTTGCGTACGACAAGGTATGGGGTACCGTGGAAAAGTGTGTGGCTTTAAGGCAAGTGTAGGTTTTATACATCGCGATCTGAACGTGGAAACCGTTCTAAGCAAACATTTTGTTTATGTTTGAGGCCCTGTTTCCTGAAGAGGCATTAGCTCTCTTCGAAATGTGTTCTTTTAAAATTGCGATATATTAAGTAACTAAACAATATCATAATATACCAGAATAGGCTGATATCCTTCCCATCTTGATTACGTGCGTATAAGAATCACATGAGGAAAAATATCTTTTAGCTTACATTTACTGACCGGTTAATCGCGTTTACAGACGGGAGGCATATGGACAGACTTTATCCAGGTGGGAATCTGGATCAACACAGGCTACCATTTTCTCGTCCCCACGCTGGGAGGTTTTCGAACTTTGTCGCATAGCCTCCAAGGGTCTGGCTGTTGTCCAAGCCTTTATAATGTCTTGCTTCACTTACTGATCTTCTCTGTCAAAAACAAGGGCTGAACTCCTTCTCCACAAAATACAGAACATCATAGTGCTTACATGCCAGTTCTCATTCTCCCAATAAGGAAAAAAGATTTTAGTCTGACAGAGGACAGAAATACCCTATTCTGTGTTTAAGCTGACTATACAATCCTCCAGTTGTCTTTGGCTATCTAATCCAATGCTGGCTACTTAATTCTAACTGCTGAGCCCCTGTGCCAAATTTAACATGCACATGTGAATAAATCCATACCAGTAGGCACAAAGACAGTGAAATTAATATTAAAAATATGTAGTATAACAATAGCCCTTTGTCACTGGATCTGGCAAAAACAATACTTGAAGTTATATCCACAAAACAAAAGGTACTCGATCCCCCGTTGCAGTGTAGATATTTCAAGATCATTTGTGGAAATGTGAGATGTAGTACCACTATAGCTTCTGTACCAGTCATCTAAAACCAGCGTAAACATGGACAAACAGTTACATTTAACATGGTGTTATCAAATAGTGATCAATGTATCTCATCAATGGTGTTAGTGGAGATTTTTGCCTGTTATTTCTTACATAGTCTGTGTTGTGTCTACATATTACTGAATTCATGCAGGGGTGTCTAGCATCAGATTATATTACAATCCTATATAGCATCTTGATGGATTACTATTCTTTGGCACTTCTATCATTTCTAGCTTCAATATGTTGCTAGATATTGCCACCCCACCCCCTCCCCCCTTTGGTGTCTGATCCCTTTATGAGTTACAATAGTTGTAACATAACTCAGATGCTATTCTGGCTTCATTGCTATGATTATTAATTGTTCTTAACTAGTATTGTGCATAATTGTTCATTCACTATCTTTTATCCTCCCCAACTTCACTATCAGATGTTCTATTTCAAGTTAAGAATTTACAAGTTCACATCATTGATAAATCATGCATATCCTCATACCTTTGAACCCTTCTTATAATAGTTTCAGGTATATTCCTAGACTTGCTATATATATGCCTTGTCCAACCCTGTGGTCTGTTAACAAAGTCTTTTTCTTGGTGGCTTTGCAGATTAGTAACTTTACAGATCCATCTGAACAAAGTGTGACTGCTTCAAGGCACTAAAGTTTTTTTGTTACTGGAACAGAAAGTAAACAGTCCTTTTGCCATTAGGGGAGCTCATAAGATGAACACATGGTGACTG
This sequence comes from Polypterus senegalus, assembly GCF_016835505.1. Taxonomy (NCBI): domain Eukaryota; kingdom Metazoa; phylum Chordata; class Cladistia; order Polypteriformes; family Polypteridae; genus Polypterus; species Polypterus senegalus. The sequence goes on from NW_024379304.1 coordinate 5,822, forward strand.
TCCCTTTTAGCAGAGGTGCACTTCCCTCTAGGCTTGCACTTTATTCAGTGGTCATTCCTGGGAGCCTTCAGCAGCTGTCACATCACCTCAGTGGCTACAGCCTGTCCTGCCAGAGTCCATAAAACTTGTCTTAGTAGTAAAAATGTCTGCTCACATCATGGCATCAAGTTTGAGTAACTGGACTTACAATCTTTCTTTAGCTCTTCACTCTGTTCCCTCTGGAAAAGCAAGTGTTTCTTCACCAGCTATTCTCAGGTATGTGCAGCAGATTAAAAGTCATTAGTGCAGTACAGTCTCTGTAAATCGTCGTTGTGTGTACACCACCTGTTACTTCATTCAGAAAACTTTACCACTGAATGGAAGGCTTTAACCACTAAATTGAGTGGCCAAACTTAAACTACTTGCTAAACTAGAGAAGGGTGTGCAAGGTAGAGCAAATACATAACATAAAGCAATTATTTCCCAATCATATGTATCGTACAAATGCAGCATTATAAATGACAATTCTAGACCCGCAGTTCAGTCTCATAAAATAACAGTAAGAAATAGATTAATACATTTAAACCAGGCTAGTGACAATGTTTTTTCAGTAGGATCATCATACATTACACAAAATTAACACATTGCCTCAGTTATCCAAGTGTCTTAACTTATAACAGGATGTTACATAATGGTTCTAATGTATAACTGAATAATCCATTTAGCTATGTGCATTATCACTGAGCATTAACTTAATACATTGATGCAATAACAACTCTTCCTAAAATTAATCACTTACAGAGACAAATCATACATATTTCAATTCTAATACATTTTGTAATTACTGAAGTGATAATAATAATCATTTGTCATACATCAAAATATAAACCCTCTATACTGTTTTTCATGAGAACTAAGAGAAAGAAATCAGTCTAGTGTTCATTTGTTTGAATTTTTCATTTAAACTTTAAACACTTGCACTAAATCAGCATGCAAGACAATTATTCCAATAGCTGCTGTTCATTAATTTATGATTGATAAATATTCATTATCCTTTAATTTGATTATTTCTAATTGCTCTCCCCAAACTTGCTATTAAGCTATTTTTTGCAACTTGTATAGAAACATAGTTTGTGTTTTTCATCCGTTGGTCACTGGATTTTCTTAATCTGGAGAAAAAGAACATCTATAGATTTAACTTTTATGCTTATAATACTTTTCATAAAATTCAGATTTTAAAATTCTTAACTCTTTGACTGACCATGTTACAGACTTTTCTGAGATCTAATGAGGTCAATAAGTCAATGGCGTTATTTAAACTCTGCATCTGTTTGCAGGCTTCAAAGACACAGACCAGGCACAGATTGTGTTATCAATCACCAGTCATAATCACTATTGATATTCACGTGTATTACATCTAACTTTGAATATTATTATATGGGACGTCTCCCATTTCTACAGTTTATTTAACATTCTGAGTCAGCTGACGAACATAGAAGACAGCGATAAATGACATAAACACGCATCTGCCCCAGACTCTGAATAACATCATTTTTCGTCTTTTATTTTCTTTGCTAGATTTTAAACTCTACTTCATGCCCAAGCAGAATTACTTGGCTAACACAGAAATTCGTTCACTGGAGAACAGACAATCAACCTTCACTCATTTCAGTCATTTTTACACACAGTAGTTGTCAATTGCTTCATTCTTTCACATATATTCACTCGCATTCTCTTTTTGCAACAATACTTCATTCACAGAATAAAGTTCTCGATCTCTCTAGCACCTTTTAAAACTCACTCAAGGTTGTGCTTTTTTTATCTATAAGGTTTCTCCATGCAACATACTTAAACGCGTCTTTTCCTTCATGCTTATTATTCATCAAACAACATCTCAGGCGCAAGCTGATATTACTGAAAATATTTGGAATGCTCTTACCTCCGTTTCATACGCGCTATTTTCCAGATCATGGAAATTTTGGCGAACTCCCAATTCAGCAGCAGCAAGACGCGTATTGCCCGTGGCGATCCGTAAAATTCAGCAGCAACGAGAAAAATCCACTCGTGGGGAAATCACGCAGCACAATTCCACAACAAGAAAGTATTCCCCGAAAAAGTTACTCAGTCACAAAAAATATCCTGACTTAAAAAGGAAAACATACATGCTTGAACCTTTATTTCGTATCACCTAGACAAATTACTAACCACTGTGCCACCATACATTCCTTAAGAGTTTTCAAAATACACAACCTCCATTCATGCATAATCGGACACATGCTTCATATCCGCGAGAACTTGTCTCCCTTCTTATGTGAGTATTATTAAAGAGCATTTTTCCATTAAATTTGATCAGAGTTCAAAAGGAAAAATGTTAGAGACATTCTATTTTATTTGCTTTAAACCAAATAAACATATCATTATCTTTCTTTGTTTTATGAGAAACTGCCTCATGTTTTTAACTTCATACTTATCCAATTAATCCCTTCTTAAAACAAAGTTTGGCCAGTACTTACCAGAAGGTACAAAGGCATGTTTCTCATTGTAAGTGTTAACCCCAAATGTATTTATTCTTTTTTTCACTTTACTGTTAGAGCTCTTTTGCATTTTAGCGCTTACAATTTCTTTTTAAACATTAGCTTATAACGTAGGTTCGTTAGTTAAGCTATATTTAAAAGGCAATATGATAATTTCTGTGTGTTTAAACACACGGCAATTTCTTAAAAGTACCAAAATAGGTGGGGTTTTACCAAAACCTTTAACTTTTAACCTTGTAGGTAGAATGATAGGAACAGCTGTTGCTTTCAGACTGCTTTACCCGTGGACCGAATCTTGTATTTTGCATCGGGCTGCTAGGATGCCATTAAAGATTTCTACAAATTATTTTAGCAATCGTGATCGAGACGTTATGGATTCTATCGCTGTTGATTTTATTTTCATCTCTGCTGGATTATCACGCAAATGGTAAGGTAAGTGCATTTGCCTGCATGTCTGTCTACCTGTCGCAACTAAATACAATAACGCACCATTCTTTATAGCTTTTCAATATTGTTTTCTAATGGCTAGTGATGTAATTTATTTAAATAACAGTGTTCCCCATCACAGCATGTACTTTTCAGGTAGGTTTTGGACTCGTACTGAAGTGCATTAATCTGTGCTGCCCCCTTGAGTGCCGTTTCATTTTACTGGACAGCCAGTCTTGTGCTATAAGTTTCAATCTTGTTGTTTTCCATTTATTTTGTCTGGATTTAGTCTCACTTATGCGCTGAACTTAAAAGTCCAATCTTAAAAGTCCACTTCGATACCTAAGGTAGCAGAGCGCTACCACGATTTGCTGACAGATGTCGGGTTTTCTTTCCAGCCTCATGCACTGTGCTGATTTTGACAAGACCGCCTCTTGTCTTTTGATGGATTCATTAATATCCCTATTCCAGTTCAGACCAGGCATGTTAAGGCAGTTTTATCTCTCGGTGGGGAGTCCATGACAGTGCGCGCAAACATCCCAAAATATATACCAAATATTTTGACCGAGCCTGCCATTCATCAGTATAAGCATATTTTAATGTATACTAATAAAAGGCAAAGCCTTCAGTCACTCACTCACTCACTCACTCACTCATTCTTCACTAATTCTCCAACTTCCCGTGTAGGTAGAAGGCTGAAATTTGACAGGCTCATTCCTTACAGTTTACTTACAAAGGTAAGCAGGTTACATTTTGAAATTCTACACGTAACTGTCATAACGGTCCAACAACATCCGCCTTGTTGAACTTTCTTATTCTTGCCTCCATCTTCACGAAATTTGGTAGGTGGCTTCCCTGCACTAACCGAAACCAATGTACGTACTTATTTTGGTGGTATGACGCCACTGTCAGCCGCCATATTGAACTTTCCAACGTCATTAATTCCCCAACTTCCCGTGCAGGTAGAAGGCTGACCCCATCTTCACAAAATTTGGTAGGTGGCTTCCCTGCGCTAACCAAAACCGATGTACGTACTTATTTCGGTGGTATGACACCACTGTTGGCCACCATATTGAACTTTCCAACGTCACTAATTCTCCAACTTCCATGTAGGTAAAGGCTGAAATTTGACAGGCTCATTCCTTACAGCTTACTTACAAAAGTTAAGCAGGTTTCATTTCGAAATTCTACCGTACGGTCATAATGGTCAACAACCTCCGCCATGTTGAACTTTCTTATTCATGGACCCATCTTCACAAAATTTGGTAGGCGGCTTCCCTACGCTAACCGAAACCAATGCACATACTTATTTCGTGTATTGATCCTGTAGCGCATATTG
>NW_024379305.1:0-21618 GCF_016835505.1 Polypterus senegalus
TGCACTACATAATATCATTAAGATTTAATAATATTAACATATTCATTTCATTATACTTTTTAAAAATATACAGTTTGGCAAGTGCATGCAGCATATAATAAAAATTGGTACTTTTACAAACATTAAACGTAAGCCTAAATGAAAATTTAAAATAACATTTTCAAAATCTGCTACTTGCAGGGAACATAAAACTGTCTTAGTGAAATCGGGAGCAAGACTGATACCAATCATGGACGTGGTGCCAGTCCACGGCAGTGTAGGACATCATTTAGTAATGTACCACAATGAGGTAATTTACAAAATACAGCTACACCCAATGTTTTCAATATATTCAGAAAAATATTCCACAATCCAGATGGTGTTGATTGAAGTAAAAAGGAAAAATAATAATGTGTGCACACAACACCCCAGACACTACCAATGGGTTTTTGTCTAATACAGAATCATGACAAATTCCTTCAGAAACAATGGAATTGAGTGCAACAGCAAAGGTATTAGTAAAGTATGTGGAATAAATGCAGCAGCCTCTACTGGCAAGCAGTGGAATTACCAAATGTACATGGAGGTTATTAGATTATACCTTATAGACCTTAACAAAAGAGAAAAATTAGAAGGCACAAACAAAAAGTAAAAATAAACCATACTTTATTTTTTCACACAACTTCTGGCATGAACATTTCTACATTTTGATTGAACAAGAGGTTTTAAGGCAATGGAAGAATACAGATAATAAGAAAAAAATAAATAGGAAAGAAAAATGGGGCAGCACTTTTACTTTATGGCTCTAAATATTTTAATGTGACTCAGGTAATCTTTATATGTGCAGATTGATTTACTGGGCTGGCAAATAACCTTACTGTAAAATTTAAAAAGATGTAGCAAGGTAAACATTTTATAAAGCCAAATTCCATTATTAATGCATAATTGTCTGTTTTTATAATATTAGACATTTAATTGTGAAAAGCCAAATCTTTCTCCTAAGAATTTTATATTAAATATGGATTAAATATGAATTTTATTTTAAATATGGCAAAGGACCCACCAATAACAGTAAGAGAATGGGAAGTGCAATTCATGTTTCGATTGTGGCGAATTACTCCATAGGTGTCTGTCAGATACGACGTGTTACCAAGAAAAGTGCAAGTGCCCCTCAGTGCTATGTGTGATGGCAGCTATCAAGTGAGGATGTAGCAGGAGTAGCATTTGTGAAATATTTTATCTATTAGGGGCACAGTGGCGCAGTGGTAATGCTGCTGCCTTGCAGTTAGGAGACCGGTTCGCTTCCGGGTCCTCCCTGCGTGGAGTTTGAATGTTCTCCCGTGTCTGCATGGGTTTCCTCCCACAGTCCAAAGACATGCAGGTTAGGTGGATTGGAGATTCTAAATTGGCCTTGGTGTGTGGTTGTGTTTGAGTGTGTCCTGTGGTGGGTTGGCACCCTACCCAGGATTGGTTCCTGCCTTGTGCCCTGTGTTGACTGGGATTGGCTCCAGCAGACCCCGTGACCCTGTATTCTGATTCAGCGGGTTAGAAAATGGATAGATGGATTTTATCTATTATGAATGTAAGATGCTCACTGATGGATTTGGAATGTTCAAAGGGCAACAATAACACATGAATAGAGATAACATATATTTAACTTGAATAAATGAACAATTCTTGTCATAATTTATATTTTAATGGAATTCAGAAGCACTCAGCCTTTATGTTCACTTGTTTGTTTCATAATTTCTATGAAATATAGCATGCTGCCATTCCTGGTATTTGTTTCATGAATGTCCATTTATTTTGCAATGTAAACAAAACAATTGTTAATAGATTGCCATAACGGATACTTTAAAATGATTAGTGCCTGGTACATCAAGTACTGCAAAAAGCTCACAGCAATATTTTAAATAGTGTATAATGTCCCTTTCAAGTCTTTTACAGAGCTTTCTGTGAATTTTGCACAGACAACCGTCAGTAAGAGGACATCTCTTATGCTGAGGCTCAAAATCCAGCGGAAGTGGCAGAAGGCTGAAGTCATCAAGCTGGATGTCAGTGTGATGTAGGGTGCTAAACTTGTGGGGACTTCCCACTAATTTAACAGATTATTGTAATGATTTGATATACTTAGTTTATACATTCTTGATAAGTATGTTTTACATATGCAGTAAATGGCACTGTCTAAAGTTTCTTACAAATTTAGATGTCTGTAACAGACCAGGAAGTTGCTAGAATTACTTCCAACTCAGGATTTAGGGCAAGTATATACAACAACATGACAGTCGATATCTTTATTAAACACATAAACGTTTTTACCTCATAGTATAATTATATCACGTTAAATTTTTAATTATAATATGCCTTTTAAATAATTTAGCTATAATTGATGTTAGGTGTTACAATTGTGAAACTTAAAAAATCTTTTTTCTAAATATATTTCAACCCATCACCAATATAAGATAATTCTATAAAAAATATAGAAACACTAAGTACCATATGCAGATTCATTGCAGTCTTGTCCACATTAATTTATTTATATATTTTTAAGGTTTATAAAAAGCAACAGGGCCAGTACAGTCAGTCAAAGCTCCAAACTCTACGCATGTGTGGAGATTATTGTATGCTCTCCATCAGTTTGTATGCATTTTCTCCAGATAATCCAGTTCTTCTCCCACTTGTCATAGACATGCAGTCGATAAGTTGATTAGTTACATTAAAGTGTCTCAGAAAGAGGGTGCATGAGTGTGGCTGGTGACGGAAAAGCCCTGCAACTTTGCATAAATGAATAAAGCAGATCTGGAAAACAAGTGAATGAATGAAAAAGTCCTCAAAATTAGAAAACTTGACTTTATCAATGCACAGAGACAAAATGACCATCTACCTATGCTCCGAACTTACTTTTTCAGCGCCATTCCAGCAGTACTAAATGTAAAGCAAAAACTGACCCTTTGTCTGTCCATTGCAGAGATTGTGCATGCAGACTCTAAGAGACACTCATATGGGCCAACCCAGAGTTATCAAGTAATTTAACATGTACACCTTTAGGAAATGAGAGAGAAAGAAAAGTACCTAGAGATAAAAAAAAGTATGCAGAAACTGGTGAAAATGTGCAAACTCCACACAGACAGTGACTGGACACAGGATTTGAACCTGACATTTACAAGCAGCAGTCCTAATCTCTACATCACGAGGAGAAAAGACATAAAAGATTATTAAACACTTGACAAATTTGTGCAAGCTGTCCATAGTCAAGTTTTCAGTTCTTTGGTTTTATATTTTGTATGTTTATAAAGTTTTATTTATATTCTACAATATTTACTTCAACTACCTCCAATCATCTATTTTTCAAAAGCTGTAGAATTCTTTGTGCTCTACTTCTTTCAAAAGCAAGGTTGTCTTGAAAAGTCCAAGCTGTCTCCCAAAAGACAAATCCCAAGTCCCTGAAGAAACAGGAAACACAAGATTATTTAGGAATTGTTCACTGAAGAAGGACACAGGAAAGCAATTTGGATCCAATTAGCATATTACCTTTTGTTCTAACCACACATAAGTAAAACAGTGAGAATGTCAAGAATTGTTACTTTGTTCTTTTGTTAATTATTTAATTTCTCCAATGTATTTCATTATAGTCTAGGGCTTTGTTAATCAGTGAAACTTACAGACTAGTAATAATCATATTAGCCCCAAGAACAACTGCATAAAATTACAAACCTATAGTTTTAGAAAGTAAAAGCCTGGTTTCTTTAACAGCCAATTAAACAACCAATTGTAAATTTAAACCTCTTATGCCTACTGACATTGATATTCATCTTGAGGGTGACGTCCATCCCCATACTTACAATTTAGTGGACAGGAATCACAATGTGTCAGAAGAGATCACACTATAACAGTAACTCAGTTAAAAATAAATCAGAGTTTGGTACAGCAAGCAAGTTTTTTTTGTCAAACGCAGGGTCTAGGAAATATTTCAATTGACAACGTGATTTTTTCATATTTAAATCAAACCATTAAAAATGTAAAAATGATTGTGAGTGGTAACAAATTCACATTTTTTCACATTCAGCATGGATAATCAATAGCTTTAATCTGTCTCTTTTGGACACAACTTCTTAATGCACAACCATCCACAGTAGCTAATTTTAAGAAGTTTTATCAAATTATTTTTATTTTTTACAACAATATTTTGCCTACAATTAGATATGAACTGAGAAACATTTAATTCTTCATCCACTTAAATTGATGAAACATGTAGTAGCCACTTTACCCCTATTACTATACCAATGGACTTCAGCTGTTTCTGGGGAATATCCAGACACTACCAAGTCAGCCAAGGAAGAACCCTCAAATTATTTGAAATACCATCCAATGAATGCTGATACAAAGCTACTGATGAAGTTCATTGTGCATTATCTGCAACTGAAAATGTATCAATTAATTGATTATTATCTCACTAGTTTCATTCATTCTTATCATGCAGGAGAAAGCATCCATAAACTTTACAAAATTACAGATGTAGTCCCCATCTTGTCCCACACTGCAGTCCTTCTGTGTCAGGTGAAAGTTGTATTGCTGACACAGATTCAGTATTCAGTAGGCTTTAGTATGGGTAATATTAACATGACTGATTGTACTTGTACTCTACCCATAGCACTAATATTCACACAATATACTGTATCTCTGATTCATAAATGTGCCACACAAGATTTTCATTTACCCCTTCACTTTTTCAACTTGCATCTGAGCTCTTCACAACCTTGACTTGAACATTCCTGATGCATTATGTGCGGTCATCTTGAAATTTCTCTTGTAATAGCATTGGTTTGACTGGCATATTGGCCTGGCTGGACGATTCCTTACCTGGCTGGAAGGTTATAACGGAAGGACGTGAGTGGACGGGCATCCTAACCAGGTTGGTCAGTGATACCTATTCTGGTCGAGAGGCTGTTATAACGGATGGACAAGGGGTGAGCGCTTCCTAGGGTCATGTGCTTCCCCAGTACACTGGGTGGCAACATCCCTCTAGAGTGCATCCTATTTGGACACCTGCAAGGTTGCATGGCAGTTGTAGTTTTGGTGAGCAGCTCTGTTGGGGTCCTTGGGTGAAGCTAGGGGAGCTGCTGGGTGGAATGGAGAAGAAAAGAGTCTTTTAATTGGAGTTGTGGAATGTGTATAAGGTATTTGTGGCAATAAATCTATTTATTAGCATTTGGAACTATGCTGGTGCAGTTGTGTTTGGAGTTTGGGGTGCTGCAACGCCCCCTAGTATTCACACTCTGTGTGCAAATTATATATATATATATATATATATATATATATATATATATTTATATTGTAAAGCTCATTAAATTCCCTTTTCTGTCAGTCTATTTTATCTCTGCCCATACCACAATTAAATACCTGGATATTAATAACTTTTTTTGCTGGACCTTGTAGCCTTCATTCGCCAATGTGTTTTTAAGACTGTTTATGAGCCTTGTTCTTCTTTAACATTTCTGCATGGTATATACAGTAAAACCCCTATTTAGCTAAAAAAAAAACCTATTAAATGAAGTGTACTTCAATTGTTTTCTCAGGATCCTTTTAGTACAGGGCCGCTCAGGTGTTTTTCTACGTTTTACTGCAGTTATTTTTGTGATTACCAGTTATGACCCACTTTAAATGTGTCCTGTGGTGTTCTGTTTAATTAGTGGCATTACTGACCTTTTTGTTGTTTGTTAATGTAACTCCTTTTCATTCATAAACCGGGTTGTTGATCGCAATAGTTGTTTAACCATGCGAACCGGAAGCCTGATTGCAGTGCCATACGCACAACCTTGTGTTTTGACTTTTGAAAACACTTGTATGTGAAACTGGTGTTATCTTTTTAGGGAAGTGCAATCAGCAAAATATAACTTGGAATCACATTTTTTCTGAGAAGATTTACACTGCTTTTGTAAAGACTGCTTTACCTCCAGAACCTTAACATCAAACCAGTCCTGGCTCATCTCTCATGTCCAAAGCTTCTACATACAGATATGTTAGTGATAACTGCAATGAAAACAGCTACATCTCTTATTTGTCATTCTGAGCTGACAAACTCATTGATGTCCTACAATGAAACTATGTGAAGTAAAACAGCAGCCAATTTTCTATTCGGTCACATCTGTTAGACTAAATTGTTTTAATTTATTTTGCACATGTGTGGTACGTTTAAGATATAAACCCGTACAAATTCCATTCATATCTGGAATATTTACAAAATTAATGTGAAAAGTAAAATCCTTCCCAAAAACTACATATGAAATAAAAATCAGAATAGAGTTACTTTTAGCTGCAGTATGAACACAGCCTTTAAAGACTTGTGCTCATTCAGGCAAGAATGTTATCGTGTTTAACTACAGCCTTTCTGCATTTAATTAAAATATTATATGCAGAAAGGCAGTAAAGGTGAAAACATAATATCAGGGTTCTACTGTATATTGAGTTGCAGCCAAATGGTTCAGAGGTTGCTGGTTCAGAGGAGTAGGTAATTTAATAAAAAGGCATGCATATGTGTAAAAGTAATAATGACATAACTTCCACACTTGTCTAATCCAGTTCAGGGATGTGGGGCTGGTAGAGCCTAGACTCAGCAACAAGGCAAGAACCAATTCCAGAGAGGTTGCCCTTATTATAGGGTGGGCTTAGGCATATACCCACATGTGCCAAGTTAAAACTGCCATCCCAATGTTTGGGACATGAGTGGAAACTGGAAGAAAAACCTGTGAGGCTGTAGCACTAATCACTACATTTCCAAAAGTACAAACTGTAAATATAAAAATAAAAATAAATACATTTTAATGCTCTAAAACCTAAGTTCTCTCATTATTCACCTAAACAGTGTGTGGTTTGATTGATATTTAAGAAATTGCTTGTTTTACTTAACTTATTGTTTAGTTATTTTTGTGCTGAGAATGATGAATGGCACTAGTTTTGTAGGTGTGCATGTGGATCTGAATTTTTCTTAAACCCCTGGCCTAATAGTTTCGCAAGTACAGCTAGATATTTTGCTATGTCCTTTAATGCCTACCAAATCCATTTAAAGAATTAGAAACTATGGCGAACTGCATTATGTCGAAAGACCTGAAGATGACCGTCTTCTCCACATAAAGAATTCTATTCAATATCCAGCTCCAAATGTAGTAAACTAACAGGATGTTGAATTAGAGAAAAAGTAGGACAGGTTACTGTGCAATAGCAACGGACATAACTACACAACCACTAATAAGATTTGAGTGACTGTGACCTGCCAAAAGAGTTTTTGTAGTGAGATGAATCAGTTTTGAAATGCGATTAGAGGACATCGGCCCAAACCTGCCAAAAGCCCCCTCTTTGTGCCTCCAGATAACTTGGTGCTTGACCATAATGTTAAGTATAAGTAAGTCTTAGCCATAATGAGACACAATTGTGTAATTGTACCGGTATTCTACAGGCTCTTTGTTGACTTGACAGTGACCTGTTTAATTTCTTCATTCAAGTTCATTAGCCTCAAGCTAGCATTTCATAAGAAACATCCCACAGGTACAACATTTTTCTCTGTTACAAATGAGTTTCTATATGCAATTTGAATTATACAGCATTCAAAAAATCTGCAATTGGTGCATTATGACTACAAATCCTTCTGTTTTCAAACCTACTTATTTCTTTACGGAGTCACAAAAACCTGGAACCTATCCCAGTAACACTGGCTGCAAGGTGGTAACCAAATCTGAACAAGGCATCTGTCCATACCAGGCTACACCCACACAAAAGTTTCTGTACTGCTTTAGGGTTCCAAATGTAATATATTTCAGGAAAAGGTGAAAAATGGGAGGATTCAGAAGCTTCAAATGGTGCCTAATCTCTTTTTCTCATGCGGTGCTTCTTGAATTTGAAGGATGACATGCTTTCTAGCAGCCTGGAAAAATACTGAATGCTTCCACCCAGAGTGCAATTCTCTTGCTCCTTCCTTTCTCAGGTATATTGGTGCTTCTCCCTTTTGTCCTTTTGTGTCACCCAACACACATGCAGGGCATATGGTCTCTTACTGCCATTATATGGCTTGCAAATACATACGGCATATATTGTATATAAATGTATATACAATACTCTGTAAAGGTTTAGGTTTTTGGGATTCTGCTCATAATTTTTAGGTACAAAATTTCTAGGTGCAGCCAAAGAGTGGAGAATATCCAGTTCTGTGGCCTTAGGATAGCATCTCTGCTTTTTGTAGTCCTGCTGGCTTCACTGGGCTGTGACCTTAGACACACAGTGGGGCAGTTTGCAGCCGAGTGTAAAGCGACCAGGATGTGGTTCAGTACTACCAAGTCCGAAGTCAAGGTTCTTAGCCAGAAAAGGAGAAAGTTGAGGATGAAATGCTGCCTCAAGCAGAAGATTTTAAGTACCTCTGGATCTTGATTATGAGTGAGGAAAGAAGGAAACTGAAGACTGACAGGTGGATCATATTCTGCAGACATTGTACTGGTCAGTCATGGAGATGCCTGTTCTCAGAGGTGTGGTCAGAGTACCACACTGTAATGCAGTACATGATCACACTCTATGGTGCACCTGTATAAGTTAACCAGCAGCTGTTGGAGTTGTACTTTCTTCAGGCTCCTCAGAAAGTGAAGCTTCTGAAGAGCTTTCTTGACCACTGCTGTCGTGTTTGTTGTCCATGACAGGTCCTGGCTGATGTGGACTCCCAAGAATCTGAAATTCTTGACTATCTCCATTCTCACACTGTTAATGCTTATGGGATGGTGACCACTGTAGTTCAGTCTCCTGAAGTCCAGAATCAGTTCCTTTTTTTTCTTGGAAGTGCAAGGTTGTTGTTCTGTCTCCAACTCTCTAGATTTTTGATTTCTTCTCTGTAAGCTGCTTCATCATTATTGTAGATCAGGTCTATCACTGTGGTGTTGTCTGCAAAGTTTTTTCTGATGTTAGTATCAGGGGTAGGTTTGCAGTCGTTTGTGAAGAGGGAGTAAAGGAGAGGCCTCAGTACACAGCCCTGCACTTCCCCAGTGCTCAGTGTTACTGATGAAAAGAAAAGTTTGCTAACAGTTTGTGGTCTGTTAGTGAGAAAATCTAAAATCCATTTACATAGGTGTGAGATGAGACCCAAGTTGTTTAGTTTGATAGCCAGTTCACTGGGGAGGGGTTCGTGCTGAAGGCAGAGCTTTAGTCGATGAATAGCATCCGCACATAGCTGTCCTGCTACTACAGATGTGATAAGGCAGTATGAAGAGCAAGTGAGACAGTGTCATCAGATGACCTGTTTGCCCTGTAAGCAAAGTGGTATTGGTCCAGGGAGGTGGGGATGTTGTTCTTAATGTGTCTGAGGACAAGTCATTCATAGCACTTCATAACAATATGGGTCAGGGCTACCGGGTCATAATTGGTCAGGGACTTCACTACTGCCTATTTTGGAACAGGGACAATAGTAGAGGACTTGAGGCAAGTGGGGACAGTGGCCTGTTCTAAAGACATATTAAACAAGCTTGTGAACTTTGTGAGCTGTTACGCACAATGTTTCAAGACCTATTCATGAATTCCATTTGGGCCAGCTGCCTTAATAGGGTTAATGTTGCTTAGAGCTCGCCTCACCTCATGTGTAGTTAGAGAGCAAAATGGGGTCTCTTGCTGGGTTAGTTTGGTGATAGTCCTTGTCAAACCATGTGAAGAAGTGATTGAGGTCATCAGGAAGAAATGAGTTTCCAATGTTGGCTGAGTATGTGTTACCCTGGTAGTCTGTGATGGACCTAATGCTCTGCCACATGTGCCAGGAGTCAGAGCTGTTAAAATGCTTCTCTATTTTTGCTTTGTAGCAGCACTTTGCCTTAATAATGCCTCACCTCAGATTGGACCAGGCTGTTTTGTAAGCATCTGGGACTCCCATACAGAAAGCAATGTCACATGCCTTCAATAGGTCTTGGATCTCCCTGTTCATCAAAGGCATTCCTATTAGGGAAAGTATGGATGCTCTTAGTAATAGTGACATTGTCCATACAGAAGTTAATGTAGTATAAGACAGAGGAAGCATAGGCATTTAAGTCAGTGTGATTGTCCTTTGTAGCTGTCTGTTTGAATAGTTCCCAATCGGTATAATCAAAGCAGTCCTGTAATTCAGTTATGGCTCCTTCAGGCCAGTTTGTTTGCACATTAGGCTTTGTCCTGGCAATAAGGGGTTTGTATGCAGGAGTCAACAACAAAGAAATGTGATCAGATTGATCAAGGTGGGGGAAGGGTGATGCTGTATAAGCATTCGCTATTTTGCAGTATATGTGATCCAGCGTATTATTCCTTCTTGTCGGAAAATCAACAAACTGATAAAAATGTGGGGAGCATAGTTTTAAGGTTGGCGTGATTAAAATCGCCTACTAAGATAAACACTCTGTCTGGATGAATTTTGCAGAGTGTTCACAGAATTGTGCAGTTTAGTCAATGCCACCTTGACATTACCTTGTGGAGGGATATAAACTGTGGTGAGGAACACAACTGTAAATTCCCTTGGTAGATCAAAAGGTCTGCACTTCAGTGTTATAAATTCAAAGTCTGGAGAGCAATTTTGTTCAGCAATGACCGTGGAGGTGCACCAAGCATTATATATATATATATCTATACTAATAAAAGGCAAAGCCCTCACTGACTGACTCACTCACTGACTGACTCACTCACTCACTCACTGACTGACTCATCACTAATTCTCCAACTTCCCGTGTAGGCAGAAGGCTGAAATTTGGCAGGCTCATTCCTTACAGCTTCCTTACAAAAGTCGGGCAGGTTTCATTTCGAAATTCTACGCGTAATGGTCATAACTGTAAGCTATTTTTCTCCATATACTGTAATGGAGTTGAGCTCGCAAGCCGTGGGGGGCGGAGTTTCGTGTGACATCATTACGCCTCCCATGTAATAACGTGAACTGACTATCAACGCAGTACATAGAAAACCAAGAAGAGCTCCAAAAAGTGCTGAAGAAAACATGCATTATATAATTGAGAAGGCAGCGAAACAATAAGAAGCGAGCGAGTGACATATAAAACCATATTCATGAGTGCTGCTACTTTGGAAACAAAGCACGGTGTAAACCTAAAGTTTAAATTAAGTTCATAGACAGGCTGCCGCTGGCATATATATGTGCACCCTGTCACCTTTCTCCTTACCAGATTTAGCGGTCCGATCCGAGAGGTAAGCAGTTCGGTCTGCAAGCTCAATAGCATATTGGGAATGTTAGCATTCAGGCAGGTTTTGATGAAAAAAATAGGCACAGCTGTTCATCCTGTGGGACGAAATCTAGTCTCAGCTCGTTGATCTTGTTGACTATAGACTAGGTGTCTGCGACAAACAGGCTGGGTAGATTTGGCTTGTTCAAGGAGTTCTTTAGTCCAGCATGAACTCTGGCTCTCTTACCCCACTTATGCTTCCTTTCTCATCTCCGCCTGCACTAAGTTCTGTAATCCAGGTGGGCACCGATTTGTTGAGAAGCTTGTCCGGGATATTGGGAGGTGGTGGTGGAATAAGGCCCTTCATTGTAATATCCAATATTACTTGCAAGAAGTATTTTATGTCTACTTTACTAGACAGTACAATGCTTAAAAGTAAACTAGCGACGATAAAATAAAGACAAAAGCAACATCCAAATGGAGAGCTCCAGGCTGCTGCATCCATGTGCGCTGCCATCCGCCCTTTGGAAACTGAGCTGCAAGAATTGATTGAAACAGCTAGTTTATGGTACAAGTGGCAAAATGAGTTTTCTTTGGAGGGTGTTTGGACTCAGACTATAGGGGGGATATAGGGTGTCAAGCACATACAATCGGGAGGAGCTCAAAGTAGAGGCACTGCTCCTCCACATCAAAACTAGACTGTTGAGGTGATCTGGACATCTGATTAGGATGCCTACTGGATATCTCCCAGGGGAGGTGTTTTTTGCATACCCAACCATGAGGAGACCTCAGGGAAGACCCAGGACCCACTAGAGAGATTATATCTCTCAGCTGGCCTAGAAACACTTCGATAACACCCTGGAGGAGTTGGAGAATATGGTAGGGAAAAGAGATGTGTGGGAATCATTTCTTAGATTACTGCCCAGCAACCCGGACCCAGATAAGCATGGATGGATGTATGGATGGATTAGTCTGTCAAAAGGGAAAAGACTTTTGTAAAAAGTGAAGTAATGCAATACGATACTTGAATGCCTTTATAGAAAGAAATTAACATAATAATAGACCACTTTGCAGTTCAAAAGTGTGAGATCTTTGTAGGAATATAGCCCACTGCTTCACTTAGAAATACATCAAATAGGCACTAATGATCAATGACATAATATGCAAATTGAACCAAAGTGATTAACTGAAACAGAAACAGAGAATAAAATGGTCTAAGGGATAACCTTACTAAAAAGGTGACGTTGAGGTAGATGTGGTGGTTCAACCTTCAGATCTTACATTATGGGAAAACTGAGGATAGTGACAAGGCACAAGGTGGTCTTCCTGTATCATCAATTCCTCTCTCAAGCAGAAATTTCATTACAGACAACTGTTTTCAGGTATGCTGTGTGGTTTGTGTGGAGAAACACAAACAAACAGGCAAGGTGGAGAACCAGAAATGCAGTAGTTGGCTACAGAAACTGAGTACAACAATCAAGAAAAACATTAACTTACTTGTTTTAAACTGGAAGATGTCCAGCAGATACCACTGGGACCCCAGTACACCCATCTACAGTCTGAAGAAGTCTTATCAGAATTGGACTTAATGGAAGAGCCACAACCAAAAAAGCCATTTCAAGCCATTTCTCGAAATTGGACATAAAGCCAAATGACCCAAATATTCACAAAAAGGATTAGGGTGCATTAAAAATGTCAGAGATGCCCTAGACTGAGTCCTAATTTTTGGTTCTAACTTAACTAAATTTATGTTTTACATACCATGACAGAATGGAAAAAAGAAAAAAAAAGGGTCATAAATTCCAGCTGAACTCACTGCTCCAGCACTGGCTCTGTCAGACAGGACATTAATGGCTGTCAAAAAAAGGGACATGCTCAAGATACTTTGGAAATGTCAAACTGCGCTACCAGGTCATCATGCAGTCACACAATTTGACATGACCGGCAATTTGTAGCCGGGTGAATTGACACTGACTGACTGTACATTGATTGCAGACATCAAGTTTGACATCCCCTCGGACTAGAAGTCGTAGAATGTGACATCAACATTACATAGACAGAAGCAAGTCAGGCAACCAGAACCACCCAGTGGAACCATGGCAAGCTCTCAAAAAGGCCTGGAACAACCTATCAAGTGAGTACCTTGACTTGACTTTTTTTCTTTTGATTTTCTGATTTGATATACTTTGTTAATCTCCAAGAGGAAATTGACTTTTGGCATGACCTTTGGTAGTTGGAGCGCAGGGTCAGCCATTGCACAGCACCCCAGGAGCAATTTTCAGCTAAAGGGCCTTACTCAAGGGCCCAAGAGAGTAGGATCGCTTCTGGCAGTAATAGGATTTGAACCGACAACCCTCCAGATACCAGCACAGACCCTTAGCCACAGAGCCACCACTCCACCACTATTCCTGTCCTGTGTGTCAGACTGTGATTAATTCAAATACATAATGAGTAAATATTTATCCATATTCAGAGAAACATGGTTAAAGAGATATAATCAATAATTATAAATCACAAAACAATGTGTGAAATCTTCTTTTTGTTCCCACCTGTTAGCCCTGTGTTAGTCAACTGCCTTAATACATTTCCTCAGTCTTTGCCTGTCCCCCACTCTGAGCCCCCTTTCCTTCATATTACTCCTTATTTGAGCCGCTCTCTCTCCCTGTCCACCTTCTGCTTTTGACAGGTTGTCTCCAGGTTCTCTCAGTCAGCTCTCCTAACCACACATCCATACCCTCTAAATCTGCCTTCTCTAATTTTTTGAGTAGCCTTTATCACTGTCATTCTCCTTACCAACATATTCCTCTGTCAGCAATGACTACCCTGAATGTAAAAATTACAAATTTGCCAAAACATAATATTTCACATTTGATCAATAATGGAAATGTATGTAATGAAAGGTAAGGTATATCTATTTTTACACAGGTTATATAACAAATTAAGAAATCAAGCTAAAAAAATAACATCGAAATGCTCTCATATTCAACTTTTTATCTCCCACCAATGTAAAAAAAAAAAACTTGTCACTGTACCTGATCAACCTTGGTGTTGATTTTCTTGTAGCTTATTCAGAAGTTTAAAAGACAGAACGAGGTCTTTTCTGCAGAGTGAGCTGTCGTGTGCTGTACCCCGACATACTGATGCCCACTATACCCAGAAACATAGCCACTCGCTGCATGAAAGATTCTCCTGATTCTATGGAAATGCCTTGCACTGTTTGAGTCTGGAAAGAAAGAAAAAAAAGGACATTTATCAGCAAAATATATAATACATGTTTAGGACATAGGAGTTTATAAGATGAGAGCATTCAGGCACATAGAGTTAAAAGTCACATAAGCCTGTTTAATCCAAATCAGGGTTGCAGGAGACTTCAGTCGATTCAAAGAGATTCTACCTATTCTCTAAACAGTTAGGTTTATATCCAGCTCTGCTATTTGTCCTGAGTTGAAAGCATCAAACTGAGTGGGGTGATGGTTCATCTTGAGAGGGGAAGAGGACCCAGTGAAAAAGAAAGACAGAAAAACAAAGGGGGAAGGTTGATTGTGATTTGGTGGTGCTCTGACCCCACCAAGGGGTCTACATTCATTGAGGCAAGCAGAATGGCTGCAGGATTGTTGTTTCGCTCTAGTTAATTTTCTACTTTCTGCTCTCCACCATTCACCCCTCCACTGTGTCTTTAATTGTAAATGAATAAACCGTTTTGGAATTTATTGGCCTCAATTGTATTATTCTTGGTGTTGATTTACCTATTTTTGTTCCGACGCATTTACAAAAGTAATTGCAAAATTCATTAAATGTAAATGGAATTCTGTTAAATCGCTTTTCTCTATCTTTTTAAACATTGTACACATTATATTCATACATGTTAATTGTTAACTTATAACATTCTGTCCAAAGTCACTCTGCAAATTTATAGTTTCTGTTTATGTACTTGCCTATTAACAGGTCTTTTATAAATTATTTTAACTAAAGATTTCCATGTAATTTTCTGCTATGGAATTGAAAGCAGTCATCTGGAGTTACATCACCCTTCCTATTTAACATGTAAAATAATTCAATGACAATTGCAATCCATAAACACTGATGCTCTAAAGCAGTAAAACTGCCAACATTTGATTTAACTGTCATTAGTTATCCCTTTTAACCTAATACTGTAGAGGAGTTGTTGCCAGCCTCAGTGTTTAACATTACGTTGCAAAGTCATTACAAGTTAAGCGTAAGCACAGTAATGCATTTAATTTACGCAGAATATTAAATATTTGCATATTCAACATGTATAAAGATCCAGTAAAATAAAATTTTAAATTCAGGATACACAACAAGAAAGAAATGATATCAGAACAATTAGTATTAATTTTAGCAGTAAATTAAACAAATTTGTTGTCTGAAACAGAGCCACGGTAGGAGTGCATGTGCTTCCCATAAAACAGGCTTCAGGGTTTTATCCAGGTATGACACTTTTGCCAATAATATGGACGGGACTGACTATTACAGGTTGAAATAATTATTGAAGGCATATAATCTGGAACATAACAGCTCTGATCTTCAATATCAGCACACTTACTAAATGCCAAGCTGCTACATAAACACATTACCACATATAGATATTTATTTCTCTTGTATATATGCTTTATGTAATACTTCTCCTTCTTTATCTGCAAAGTATTTTTTGACCATATTGATTAGCACAATATGACCGATTAGCTGCCTTATTTCCCAGTACGTAATTATACTGTAACCTACTTGCAATGGCTCCCTAAAAACCTAAACAAACAAACATTGCCTCCACCCAGTATACAACCTAATTACCAAATTTAGTTTCATGAGGAGGACATTCTTATCTCAAAAGCACTGGTACACTCATACATACACTTATGTTCAATTTATTTCAAGTTGTCCAAGAGCCTTGCCTGAACATCCTTGGGATGTAGGAGATAAGGGATGAACATATAAATATCACAAAAGCAGTTCCTCAGCCAAGACTTGAATACAAAATGGTGGAGCTCTTAATAGTACAAACCAATGTGCCTTTTTGCCACACAGAACAAACATCACATACAGTATTTTGTAATTACTGGAGCTGAGAGGAGGGTGCTCAGAGCTGAGAGTCACGTGTGCTTTGTGCTGACGTGTGCTTTGCAAACGCTAGAGTCTGTTGAGAGTGTTGGTTTGTTCTGTGGTGTGAGATTTACATTAAAAAATACATTTTGCTCTTAAAACTTGGGTTTTGGTTGCCTCTAAGGAACCGTGTGGGAATTTTTAAAGCTTTTTCCCTTTAGAAGGGTTTTTTGCTTTTTTCGCCGCACAAGAGCAAAAGTAGCTGGGTGTTTGGAAGTGCGCTTGGAAAAGTTATTTGTACTTGTTCTTTTCTTGTTATCTGTATTTGAATTAGCATCGAGGCGGCAGGGTAGAAAGCAGCAGTAACTGATATCGGCATTTGTAAATAAATAACCGCGTCGTCGTAACAGCGATTCCTTAGTTTAAAGGAAAAGAAAAAAGGCCGCGGCTGACTTCAAAGCAGTAAAAGGTGGAAACTCAGTAGTGCGCAGGTAAGCGGCCTGCGTTAAGACACCGATCAGGCACAAGGAGCAGTAGGAGCAAATAAGGTAGTAAAGTTTTATTTATTTGTTTATTTTAGATTAAACAGTCCTTAGCGTCCAGAGGCAGAACAGTTAAGTGGGCGACAGCGTATTGGTTCATTAATACGGGGAATACAAACAGTGCGAGTGAAGAGCTTATAAGTAAGAAGAGCAAAGCTAGAAGAGACAGAGAAAAGTAAAGTTAACCTCATAGAAAGGCAGGCAGCTGAGAGGGAGAACAGTACAGGAGCTTAAGGGGGAAAAGGTGTAAAATATCTGTAGCAGATCTTAGTGTTACCATTTAAGTTAAGGAGCAGCTGAAAGAAGAAGAAATTTAATTTTAAGAAAAAAAAATATATAGTTAAGGCAGCTTAGTAATCCCAAATCAAATTTTAATAATGAGGCCAGTGCAATGCAAGTCCTGTTGGATGTTGGACTTTTTAGATGATGGTTTGGAAGAGCCAGTTGTCTATGAGGGCTACATCTGCAAGAGATGCCAGCTGATCCAGCACCTCGAGCTCAGGGTCGCTGAACTGGAGGAGGAGTTGGCTGACCTGCGTTGTAATAGAGAATTGGCGGACTTGGCCCAGGTGTCCTTTAGAGATAGTGTGCACCCCTAAGGTGGCGGGAGGAGATTCCAGACCAGACAGGTAGGAATAGGTGGGTCACGGTCGCAAGGCGTAAGGTAAAGGGTGCACACTGTCCGGGGCATCAACCCCAGAATTAGAAGTGTCTAACCGTTATCATGTCCTGGCGGAGCTGGACGGTGACTCTGATAATTCTGAGGTGGTAGGCAGGGTTGAGGAGCCCCAACGGGCCACCTCAAAACCAGTTCCCAAAAGAGAGAGGTAGTGATAGTTGGGGACTCAATCATTAGGGGATTGAAGCGCAGGTGTGCTCCAGAGAGAGAGAGTCTCGACGGTGTGTTGCCTTCCGGGAGCACAGGTGGGAGACCTCCTGGAAGGGTGGATAGGCTCTTGGCCAGAGCGGGTGGATCCAGTTGTCATTGTCCACGTTGGAACAAATGACATACATAAGGGTAGTCTGTCAGTTCTGCGATCCAAATTCAAAGAGTTAGGTACCAAGCTGAGGAGCAGAACTGACAAGGTAGTCTTCTCCGAAGTTCTGCCTGTGCCACGCGCCAGTCCAGGTAAGATTGAGGAGATTAGAAGGCTTAACGCTGGCTCAAATCTTGGTGCAGGGTAGAAGGGTATAGGTTTATGGGGCATTGGGACTCCTTTTGGAACAGATGGGACCTGTTCGCCGTGACGGGTTACATCTGAACCGGAGGGGCACCAATGTATTGGGGAGGCGTATGTGTAGGCTAGTCGAGGATTGTTTAAACTAGGGAATGGGGGCAGGGAGTTTAGGACAGGCCAGATTTAGATCTATACATGGAAGAACAAACAATGGTGTAGAAATAAAAATGCATAGTAATGTAAATTTTAAGCAAACACGTAAAGATAGAAGGATTAACACATTAAAAATAGCTTGCCTTAATGCTAGAAGTATCAAAAATAAGGTAAGTGAGTTGGAGTTGTATGTAGCAGAGCACAATTATGATATTATAGCAATAACGGAAACCTGGCTAAATAACAAAGATGGGGATGAGTGTAACATAGAGGGATACACATTTTTAGGAAGGATAGACAGAACAGAAAAGGAGGTGGGGTTGCTGTTTATGCCAAACAGGAATTAAATGTAAGTCATCTTCAGTTGGATGATGAGCCCCATCTTAGTGAGGACATGTGGCTTCGCCTGGAAAATATTAGGGAAAAGGTCTCATTTTAGGAGTGTGTTATAGACCACCCAATTCAGACAGTAATTTCAACACACATCTTTTAGTAATATCAAAAGGCAAGTTTACAGGGGATATTATAGTCATGGGGACTTTAATTATCCAAATATTAACTGGGATAACCTTACAGATGGAGGAGCACAAGAGCAGGAGTTTTAGAAGTAATCAGTGACTGTTTTTAACACAGCATGTTAAAGCACCAACAAGGGGTGAAGCCTATCTGGATTTAGTATTCTGTAATAATCAGGATAGAATTGAGGGTGTAGAGGTGATTGAACCACTAGGGTCAAGTGACCATAATGTAATACAATTCTCAGTATTTTGTAAGAGTACAGATGCAAAGACTAAAATTGTTAAGTTGAACTTTAGTAGGGCTAATTTTGAGCAGATGCGACAAAGTCTAAGTAGGATAGACTGGGATAAGCTTTTAAATGTGGAGACAGTCGAGGAGCAGTGGAACAGGTTTAAAATGTTTTACATGTAATGCAGGACAGATACATACCTAAATTTGGAAGTAATAGGAAACTAAAAAATCTCCACGATGGATTAATAAAGATTTAAAAAGAAGTTGCAAAGGAAAAACTGCTGTATAAGGCATATAAGACTAATGACTGCAAAGAGAACCGTAGCGTATGAGAACATGAGGGCAACCATTAAGAAGGATATCAGAGAGGCTAAAAGACAGTTGGAGAGGAATATAGCAGATAAGGAAAGAAGACCCCAAGAGATTCTTTCAGTATTTTAGTAGTAAAAGAACAGTTAAGGAGGAGGTCAAGTTCATCAGGAATAGTAAAGGGAATTAAAAGATACAGACAATGAAATAGCAGATGCCCTAAACTTACATTTTTCTGAGGTGTTTACAAGTGAGCAAGTGGATAACCTGCCAGAGGTAAACACAACTACTAAGGAGGTACTGAGGGATTTGGAAATTGTAGAGGGAGAAGTGCTGCTCAGATTAAATAAGATGAAATCAAACAAATCACCAGGCCCAGATAATATTTATCCTCGTGTTCTTAAGGAGGCTAGTGAGTACATATATAAACCCTTGACACATATTTTTAGGAAGTCACTGTGCACTGGAGAGATTCCAAAGGACTGGAAAATGGCAAATATCATCCCATTATATAAAAAGGGTGACAGGGCAGATCCAAGCAACTATAGGCCAGTAAGCTTAACAAGCATCACAGGAAAATTAATGGAAGGAATTATTAAGGATAAGATTGAGCAACACATGACAAGGACAGGAGTTATTCTGAACAGTCAGCATGGGTTCAGAAGGGGAGGTCGTGTTTTACTAACATGTTGGAATTCTATGAGGAGGCAACAAAAGGATACGATCAAAGTGGAGCTTATGATATTATTTATCTGGACTTTCAGAAAGCATTTGATAAGGTGCCACATGAGAGGTTGGGCATCAAGTTAAAAGAAGTGGGAATTCAGGGTGATGTTTTTAGATGGGTGCAGAATTGGCTCAGACACAGGAAGCAGAGGGTGATGGTGCGAGGAACCTCATCAGAACTGGCTGATGTTAAGAGTGGTGTTCCACAGGGGTCAGTGCTAGGGCCGCTGCTATTTTTAATATATATAAATGATTTAGATAGGAATATAAGTAACAAGCTGGTTAAGTTTGCAGATGATACCAAGATAGGTGGATTAGCAGATAATTTGGAATCCGTTATATCATTACAGAAGGACTTGGATAGCATACAGGCTTGGGCAGATTTGTGGCAGATGAAATTTAATGTCAGTAAATGTAAAGTATTACACATAGGAAGTAAAAATATTAGGTTTGAATACACAATGGGCGGTCGAAAAATCGAGAGTACACCTTATGAGAAGGATTTAGGAGTCATAGTGGACTCCAAGCTATCAACTTCCAAACAGTGTTCAGAAGCCATTAAGAAGGCTAACAGAATGTTAGGTTATATAGCACGATCTGTGGAGTACAAGTCCAAGGAGGTTATGCTCAACCTTTATAATGCACTGGTGAGGCCTCATCTTGAGTACTGTGTGCAGTTTTGGTCTCCAGGCTACAAAAGGACATAGCAGCACTAGAAAAGGTCCAGAGAAGAGCGACTAGGCTGATTCCAGGTCTACAGGGGTTGAATTATGAGGAAAGATTAAAAGAGCTGGCCTTTACAGTTTAAGCAAAAGAAGATTAAGAGGTGACATGATTGAAGTGTTTAAAATTATGAAGGGAATTAGTACAGTGGATCGAGACTTGTATTTTAAAATGAGCTCATCAAGAACACGGGGACACAGTTGGAAACTTGTTAAGGGTAAATTTCGCACAAACATTAGGAAGTTTTTCTTTACACAAAGAACGATAGACACTTGGAATAAGTTACCAAGTAGTGTGGTAGACAGTAAGACGTTAGGGACTTTCAAAACTCGACTTGATGTTTTCTTGGAGGAAGCAAGTGGATAGGACTGGCGAGCTTTGTTGGGCTGAATGGCCTGTTCTCGTCTAGATTGTTCTAATTTGCTATCTTAAGAAGAAAATGTCCTTTTCATTTGGCATAGCACATCACAAATATTAACTATCCCTGACAATCTCATGATGATGACGACAGGACTCCCCCACCCGCCTTAACTGTCAGTCCCTCCACAAACACAGTCTCTCGGAATTTGCATAAGCACAGTCCTTCACCAGCAATTTTAACTTAGTTACAAACTGATCAAAACTCTCGTTTGTACCCTGCGTCCTCTCATTAAACTTGTATCTCGCGAATATCGTATTCATCGTAGGCATGACAAACGGCAACGGGAGCGTGTCTATAAACTTAATTTAAACTTACGGTTTACACCGTGCTTTGTTTCCGCAGTAGCTGCACTTATGAATATGCTTGTATGCGTCACTCGCTTCATATTCTTTCGCTGCCTTCTCAATTGTGTAATGCGTTTTTTCTTCAGCGCACTTTTGAACTCTTCCTTGTTTTCTATGTACTGCGTTCACAGTCAGTTCACGTGATTACGTGGGAGGCATGATGATGCGAGACGCAACTCAATCTCCCACGGCCATCGAGCTGCAGTCTATTACAGTATATGGATAAAATTAGGTTCCAGTTATGACCATTATGCGTAGAATTTCGAAATGAAACCT
>NW_024379306.1:0-45000 GCF_016835505.1 Polypterus senegalus
CATCATTTGCTTTATAATGTTTTCTCCCCCTTTAAATTGTGGGAAAAGGGCGTTGTGCTGATCGCTGTTTGGAGTTATTCCTTGTGCTCTACTGCACTTGTAGGGGCGGATGATGTCACAAAACTCCGCCAATCCCCAACTCAAGACTCCATTACATTATATGGAAAAATAGCTTCCAGTTATGACCCTTATGTGTAAATTTCAAATGAAACCTGCCCAACTTTTTGAAAGTAAGCTGTAAGGAATAAGCCTGCCAAATTTCAGCCTTCTACCTACCGGGAAGTTGGAGAATTAGTGATGAGTCAGTGAGTGAGTGAGGCTTTGCCTTTTATGTATATATATATATATATATATATATATATATATACAGTATATATATATAGATAGATATACAACAACCTCATATCAATGACAAACAATTATTTAACAATCATCTTACGTTATTTTTAAAATGTTTCTTTTCTTTTTCATAACTTTTTTTAGCCCCTACTTCCCTATTTAAGCGGATATTTTGTAGTATATATATGTGTATGTGTGTATATATATATGTATATTTATCTGTATGTAAATGTATGTATATGTATGTGTGTATATATTGTATATATGTTGATATATGTATATGGATATAGATGTATATATATATATATATACTGTATATATATATATATATATATATATATATATATATATATATATGACAGCAACATATAACAGTGACAAAACAATTACTTTTGACAATCATGTTACGTTATTTTTAAAATGTTTCCTTTTCTTTTCATAACTTCTTTAACAACTACTTGTCCACAAGGCTGGGTATTTTCTAAAGTTATACCATAGAATGCACAGTGAAAAGTAAACTAACGAAAAAACATTGAATAACACTGAGAAAACCTTGAACAGAGAAAACTAACATTGAAAGAGTTCCGCTTATAGCCTTACAACGTTTCTCTGTAAAACTTTTTAATGAGTTTTAAGCACAGGGAAAAAATGAACATTTGAAAAACCGAATTTATACAAAACTAACCATAAACAACAAAAAAAACTAACCTTGCATGGTTGAGTTCTGGGCATGAAGGAAGTGAGGAGGAACTGGGTGGAGAGGAGATTGCAGTTTTGAGGGAAAGTCTGGGAAGATCGGGTTCGCTGCATGCTCCCATCTTGGGTTCGGGGACCATTAAACCCGTCACCGCCAAATAATGTTACTAATGAGCACAACAAATGAGGCACTACAATGGAACAATAGGATGGTGCAAAATTCCAATTGCTTTTAATAAAATCAACAAAGCAAAATCAAAAACAAAGTCCAAATTAAAAATGCAGTGCTTTCGAAACCTTCAAAATAAATGATCCCCTAAAAAAAGAAGCAAGTGGAGGTTAAAATCCAATAGAAAAAAATCTTCATTAATTACAATGAGATTTAAACAATGCATGAAGCAGTCCTTTATAAACAAGCCGGGGCATTCTTTAACTTCCTTTCTCTCTCTCGCTATAACCGCCTCTCTCTCCACGCACAGGGAATGCCAGGAGAGACTGAACCCGCAGAAATCCATCAAGCGTGTACAAAAGGAAAAGGGAAAATGGCTTGTTCGTCACCCGAGTGTGTGGTCGTGAACAGATGCAAAAATTTGGTAAATTTTGGTCGGAACCCAATTTTCGTGATCTGAGAAATTGGACCCGAGGTTCCACTGTATAT
This sequence comes from Polypterus senegalus, assembly GCF_016835505.1. Taxonomy (NCBI): domain Eukaryota; kingdom Metazoa; phylum Chordata; class Cladistia; order Polypteriformes; family Polypteridae; genus Polypterus; species Polypterus senegalus. The sequence goes on from NW_024379306.1 coordinate 1,694, forward strand.
TACTTTTACATTATATAAAGTATAATTTGCAAAAATTTTAAAAGAACATGATTTGATTCCATTCAGTTGGTACCATCAGACCCATCATGACACATTGCTTTTCTTCTTAAATTGACTGACAAAAGAAAGTTAACATCCAAGTACGTAAAGATAGACAATTCAGAGTATGAAAGAAGAAAGATGCACAAATTACTCACTGAAGTTTGGTTACTGTGTTTGCCAATATGTCCACTCCAAAATTATGACATTAAATGTACATTAAATAATAAAAAACTCCTATATACAAAAAGTTATAACAAAATTAAAAGTTCTTGTTGAATTGGGAGCCAATAAGTCAAATATTATTTAGACATTTTCCACAAAGTATTTCAAAAGAAAATTAAAATATAAAATTATAATTTTAGTGAGACTAGCATCAGAATACTTGTAGATGGCATATTAATACACTGTTCTCATGTTCCGTAAATTTTCCAAAAAAAAAAAAAAAAAAGGCTAACCTAAATAAAAATGTGATGCAAATACAAGGATAAAATCAGTATACAATTAAGTGCAGACAAATCAATCACAGAAATTGAATAAGCTGAACACTAATAATGCTACTCAACCTTTAGAATGCTAGTTTATAAGATGTTATGATCTTTTGAAAAACTGAGTGAGACAGTGGCCTGAGTTCTTTACCAATCTCTATAGTATCATCATAGAAACACAGGAAAGAATAAGGGTTGTAATAGCTGAACAGCAAATCATTTTAACAAAATACTAATGTACAGATGAGACTAAAAGAGAAACTCTCTATTCAAAGGAGATTCTTCTCTGATGCTGTGGTTGGGACTACAATTATAAAGAACATTGAGATAGTGGGCAAAGATGATTTACCTATTTAATGAAAACTGGTAAAAACTGGGTAGGTGGCACACAGGATGGACAGGCATCCTGACAAGGAATTGACTTTGAGTGGACAGAAATGCATCTCAGCCAAGAGAGGAAAGAGTGTGCACACAGACAAGGTTTTCCCATGGATGGATGGACATTCCAGCCAGAAGAGAATATGGTTTCTATCTGGTTGGAAGCCCAAGACAAATGGACAGCGCCCCAACTGGACATGTGTGTGGCACCTTCCTGCCAGGATAAAAGAGGAATACAGGAAAGGAGTCTCTTCTTCGCTAGGTTTGGGATTATTCCTCCCAGCTGCTAGATGGCAGTGGCTCTCAATATTGGCACCATTCGGAACCAGCAGGGAATGCTGGGAATTGTAGTTTAGCAATGCAGCCCTGTTTGGGGCCAGAGGGTGCTGCAAGATGGCTGCAGGAGATTTACTCCCTGTTATGTAGGACTTCTGTGTGACCCTGAAGTATTTCCAATGGAAGTTCTCCCGGTCCTCCTTAAAGAGGCTGCACTGCCTTGTTCAAGTGAGTTGAGCTGGTAGGAGGATTAGCTGCCTTCAATTGGAGGCAGTCACGGTGGACAGAGAGAAAGTTGATTCGAAGATAGATATCTTGTGCTTTGCTACTATTTTTGAGGTATTTATGCTATAAACATCCATTTTTAACCTGGGCATTTCTCTGTGTGTGCGTGTTTTGGTTTGGGGCTCCCCTTGCCTTCACAACTTATATACAGTATATAAAAAAAAAAACTAGCATTATTCAAATGAAATGTATTGTGTACAGGCTACTTTAGATATATAAAAAACTTCACCTCACATCTAAACTTACAATCAAAAATAAATGCATTTTATTAATTTTTCCAAAGCTTGAGTCAACATTTAATCTGTGCATTTAAAACTGACTTGGTGATATTACCACAATTAGCACTTTCAATGATCTTTCTCCATTAACTTTTAAGAAGTTATAATAGCTTCAAAGCATTGCTATAAGTCAGGGTTATTCAATAACAATTTCAGCTGGGCCAGATTTTAAAACCAAGAAATTTAGCTGGGCCACACATTTCCAGAAGCCAGTAAACAGCAGGTAATGACCAATTTTAAATTAATACAAAATTAATGTATTTAAAAACAAGTAATGTTTATTCGTTGTTTTCCTTTTTACATTTAATCACATCTGACAAAATAAAAATTATATATAAAAAACAACAGCATATACGCTTATAACAGAACAGAATCTAAGGTAGTAGCAATAATTTTTTACACTTTTGGGAAAGAAAAAAAAAAAAGCAAACCTTTGCTCACATCTGACAGAGGCACATCTCAAAGTGCATACAATCAAAAAAGTGCACAGTAATGGCAATCTATATATATCACTCAAGGAGCCGAGTCAACCATGGAAAGCACGCCGGAAGGGGCGTGGACTCACTAACGCCGACAAGTGAAACACCTATAGCACACGCAGGAAGGAGCCACGACCATCAACTCCAAGACCATTGGATCTGACGACAACTCGCAGGGGCACGCCCACCATCTCGGACGATGACACAGAAAAAATGGCGTCATTTATATTACGTCACAGTCGATGCAGTGCAGTGCAGGTCAGGTTAATGTCATGCGCATGTCATGCACCTCCGAGCTACGTTGACTGTTCATAGAGGCATGTTTCTCGCAAAGGTGAATCGCCATATGCAGTGTGTGAAATGGTTTGCGAGGGGTATCCCATGGGATCCTTAAAACAATCCTTTACAACTGAGGTTAAAGCACAATAAAGTAAGCAGTCTTTAAAAACCGACTTTTCGGTTACGACAGTGCACCATAGCAAACTGTTTTTACCGCGCTACATACAGCTATTCACATCAGCGAAAAACATCGTCTTCTTAGATGCTCCTGCAGGAACACGGAAGGCGTTTTCCTACCCAACACTCCTTTTTTCACGGCGGCGTCTACCCTCGCTCTCTAGGCATTCACACTGCCTGCCCATTTGCCGGATGCAAAACTCACCGACCACCCAGTTACTCCCTTTCGTCTGTGGTAAGAGTCCACATGCACGTCTGAGCCACTTGCGCGCTTGTTATGCAGCTGGGTTCACTATTGTGTTGTATTTTGCTCTCTCCAGAGTTCCATCTTTTCATTCACTTACTGTTGTATTCTCACACCAACCGTTTTAGACATCCTTGTCTTACCAGAAGTGTTTAGCATTCAATAAATAATTATGCATGAGATTGACCGTGTGTCTATTCAGCACAGAGAGGCGTGGAGTAAGCTGTTGATCCCCATTCGGGCTGCAAGCCGTGGAATTCCACTAATTGTGACTCATACGCTCCCACTCATTCGTCCCTACCCTTTGTGCACACCCCCCTCCTACTGTGGTCGGTATCTTGGTGGATTATATATAGAAAAGCAGCCAAAACCGAGGGGTCTCCCATGGGGTCCTTAAAACATTCCTTTACAACGGAGGTTAAAACACAATGAAGTAAGCAGTCTTTAAAAAACAGAGTTCCATCTTTTCATTTGCTTACTGTTGTATTCTCACACCAACCCGTTTTAGACAACCGTGTCTTTCCAGAAGTGATTAGCATTCAATAAATAATTATGCATGACATTGAGTGTGTGTCTACCCGGCGTGGGTAAGCCGTTGATTCCCATTCGGGCTGAATTCCCACTAAGTGCGACTCATACGCTCCCACTGGTTGCGTCCCAACCCTTTGTACACACCTCCTCCCACCTCGCTATACCATGGTCGGGTCTCTTGGTGGATTATATATAGAAAAGCAGCCAGCGACTCAAGTGACGAGTTGGAGGTGGGCACATGAGCGGCAAGTGCATACTGAGCGAGAAATCAGCAGACTAGACGGACGGAGCTGAATGGGCGTCCTTCTTCTCTCCTCCCGTTCCACACTCTGCGCGTTTCACCCCATTCCTCTGTCTGGCAGGAGAAGGCGAGAGGGCGGTCGGCCAGTTTTCAGTCACGGGCGAGTGTGTGTTGCTTGCTCGTGCATTGTTACAATGTTGCTTTTCTTGCTGATTTATTCGTTACCGATTTTCAAATGTTAATTTTCTCCCTGTGCATAAAAATCATTAAAAACCGGCCTGATTATGCTGTGTATGGTACGCAGGTTGGCTACTAACATTTAATTCCCTGTTGAAATATGAGATCTGTCCCCAATTTAAATGGGTGGTCATGACAGGTATGGGATTTTTTTTTCCATAGAATGTAAAAAATTTCATTCACACAGTTTTAATCACTGTGATAAAAAGATACTGTAGCAGACAGAAGCACTTCTCAAACAAGTGTCTTATTTTGCAGCGCTCATTAAAATGTACAAACTAATCATTAAGCTTCAGTTACCTTGTGCAACTGAGCTCCTGAACGTACAACAGCAATTTTAGCTTTTTATTTTCTCTTAATGTTAAGTCTTTTGCTCTCGCCCTGAACCCGGTTTAAACTATATGAGCTGGAACAAGCAATGTCTATGTAAGCCTTTGCGTGCAGGATTTCACCGCTATCTATGTGTGTTGATATTGTGACGTGTCTCGCTACTGCATGGACTGTGGGGGTGGAATCTTGCGAGAAGAAACTTTGTGAGGATTCAGGGCACCTCCTAGAGAGAGCTGAGTGACAGGATCAGGGAGAGGGTGAGTAAATGCTAAAAGTGCAGGAAAAGATTCCCTGAGAGAAGTGCATCCTTTGACAGGTTGTCATAGTATAATGGACTACAACCACCATTTCTAGAGACAACAACAACAAGCTACATTGTGGGCTGAATGTTGCTAGGCTACGCGGAGCACTGCATTCATGGTCTGTACTACTGCAGGAATTTTTGAAGGCTTGCAAAATGTGTTTTCCTCATTTTCCTTCCTTTTCCCGGGACATCGATAGTCATAACAGAGGACAGAGTATGTAATGTGAGAACACAAACAACAAGTAAGATGTAAAAGTGCAAAGTGTGTTTTATTAAAACAATCAAAATGCAAACAATGTCCAAAGTGCAGGACAACAAGTATGTCTTAAACAATCTATAAAATGAATAGTGCAGTAAGGAACTTAAAATCTAATAGACAAATAGAATACATAGATAAAACAGAGGATAAAAATCACAGAATCAGTTTCTTTTCATTAAGTTTCCATGAATGCTTGCTCTCTTTCTCTCACTCACTCATTCAACTAATCCCTTCAGGCATGCATAGTAGGGCTAAGATTGGCAAATGCCGGTCCATAAATCAACTCTCATCAAGCCATCTCCACCTCTACATGCTGGGAGGCTATGAACCAAACTCCCTTGTCCTACCACCTTGTATCACTCCAGCAAGACCTCGGATGACCATGATTATCTTTGCTTCTCAAAATCCATACAGCCTGATCCTTCTCTGGAGCGCCTCTGCCTTGTTGATTGGAATTCTCCAACCACTTGCCTCCTTCTATCTGCACTGGCTGCATCCAGATACTGCTTTTCTTTCTCTCTGTTTTATTGGTTTCTACCTCCCTTGTTCCTTTCTGACTCAAACTTTTTATACAGCCCTGTTAGGGTAGGTGCACTAAATGATCTGCATAGCAATAATGAGGGATGGATGTACTGACTGCACTCACACACACGAACAAGCAGTCAGCCAATTCCCACTTTAAGTTCTCTATGGCTGGTTCTTTCTCAAGTGCACACCTACACCCATGGAATCTCAGCCATACTAATAAACAAACTGCACTTACCCAGATGGACCCCAGACATACTTCACCAGTTTTTTTTGGAAATTTTGTTTATGAGTTGTTTACCATTTCATTGGTTAAATGAAAGTGTAATACAGGATATAATTTTCTGAAATCGAATTAGATGTCCAAAGTGATTGTTTAAATCAGTTTTATTATGTCAAACAGAAAATAAATAGGAATAGCATTACCAGCCTGCCAGGAAAGTTACTGTTCTTGTAAAGGCTGACTTAATTCATGTGGTTGTTTATTTTGGAACAGTGTATTTAAGTACAATCTAACACACGGTGGCACTGTATATTCTGAGAGACTTGAACAGTAAGCCAGAGACAGCAGCTAAACAATTTTGCAGCTCTCAAAATAAGCTTGACAAAGTGACCTCTCCTAACAATATTCTTTATTACCTGGTGGTTAAACAACTAAAAATAACTGCAAAGCAAAAATAAACCAAGACTATGAAAGTGTAACATTAAGCTATTTATACATGATTAATCGCTATGAAGATTGAATGCTTTAATGTTTAGTGTTTCTAGCAGGTCACTCTTGATTCAACGACCATGGAGCTGATTGTATTTTGATATTTAGGAAGCGTACGCATTTCATTTGAATAATGAAAACAGAAATAACTTATGAAATGTTCAGTTTTGTTTATGTTTTTAAACTGCAAATTTAAAGTATTTCTTGATGATGAATTATTTGTATGTTTATGAAACATTAACATGTAGACTTATATTGTTCATTCTGAGAACCAGATAAAAAAAAAAGAAATGTAGTGCATGTGTCATGAAGCAGAGATGAATAACTTATTAATTATGGAACAGCCTTAACTGTTGACAATCTGTGCAGATTATTACATTTTACTTTTTCACAAAAAAACCGAAAATATTGATAACTTTTGAAGAATTAGTTCTTCTTCTACTTATTAACTTGTTTAAAACTACAAATATGAGGGGAGGTCAAATATATTTACTTTTACAATAAAAGATTACATAAATATTTTCAAGTAATGCAATAAATCTTTTTCAGCTGTGAACCATATACATTTTTTTAAAAATACCCCGTAATTTACTAATTTGTTATTAATGTAACAACACTATTTCATTTTTACTTTTTGTTAGGAAACCATTTTGATAATACAACTGTTTCTATATCCAAAAAGTTTTTCTCAAATGCAAAAAACCCAAATAGCATCTTGTTAATGTCCACGAAAAGAACTGACCACATTAAAGGTGGTGTTTTTTTCCTTGAAAGTCTTGGTTTTTACAATGTAGGTTAAGGGCAATTAAAGTATCTTGGTGTTTTTTAATGTGTTTATTTTTTTAATAAGTGAAAATGGCAAGCTGTTATTCTGTTAATGCTGTATCAGATTAGGGTGATGAATTGGCAACTAAAATTCACATCACAACTCTGCTAGGAATTGAGTGATATTGTCTGTTCGGTTAACTATGTTTCCACCTTGATACACATATGGACAAGCTCACAAAGTGTTAAATGATAAGTAAATACATTCAGCAGATGTCTGTTTGTAACCATTGGATAAGGCTGCAATTTCTTATTTTTTATTACAGCAACTGTAAATTTTCCTACTTAAAAAATGTACTATATATTCTCATCAGCAGAGGGCATCTTTGCATAGATTTGCAATGAGAATAGTACAATGATTCTGGAACACTTGGAAGACTGGATTGTCACAAATGCAGCCAAGTAAACTGTTTAGGAATAAGTATTATAGTTAAACCTGTATCCAGCAATGAAGCATTTGATCAGGAAATATACAATTCACACACATATTCCAAATTAGTAGACTTGCTCAACAGCAACTAGAGAGTTGCTGCACCCACCACAAGATCAGAGTGCAGCCGTGAAACTGGTGACACCTCAGCATCACACTGAAGAGGTTTTTTTTAGTGGCTGGAGTGCCAATCCTGCCACCAACCCCCAGATTTTCCCCTCATGTTGGAGAGAAACTCTAATATCTATAATATGATTAACGAAAACATAAATATCCAATGGAAGCCAAATGTAAAAAAAAACTAATTTATGAGATCAATTAATGATTTCATGTTTTTCATGTGGGCAGCACAGTGGCGCAGTGGTAGCGCTGCTGCCTCACTGTAAGGAGACCCAGGTTCGCTTCCTGGGTCCTCCCTGTGTGGAGTTTGCATGTTCTCCCTGTGTCTGCGTGGGTTTCCCCCAGGTGCCCTGGTTTCCTCTCACAGTCCAAAGACATGCAGGTCAGGTGAATTAGCGGTTCTAAATTGGCCCGTGGGTGTGGGTGTATGTGTGTGTGTTTGTCCTGCGGTGGGTTGGCGCCCTGCCCAGGATTGGTTCACACATTATACACTTCATGTCTACATTTTGTCAATTATTGTTAAAACATGAAAAACGTTTCTGTTTTAACGATGTATTCATACATCGTTGTGACACGGAACACACATGAAATGCAAGTGTTCCAAATAATGATATAATATTTATAAAAGGTGTCATTTTGCTTGACTTCTCACTCTATACAACACTAAGCAACTGACACGCAGGTAAACAGACTTGAACTGAGAAAAGTAATGCGGGTGGGGATATGATAACAGGCTGCTTGCTGTTTGCTGCTTATCAACATACTTAAAGGACAAAAGGCTAGCGGAGAGGTGCGAAGCGTTTTAAGGTGGGACGGATCTAGGAGTTTTTTCATAGGCTCTGGTAATTCTAGTGTAAAGAAAACAAGCCTTTGGTATTTCTGAGGCATGCTTAAGACAACAACAGTAAACTGGAAGTAATACATTACTGTTTTCTTGAGGTAAGGAAGGTAAACTTTTGATACAGTCATGACTCCCACATGGCAAATGTCCAAAGCTACAGAAAATTTATTATGCTGCTTTTGTCTCTGAAATTATATTTTTTCAACAGTTATGTTCTGCCTATAGCAATAGAGCAGATGCCCGCTCAAGTCATGATTATATCTTTCCTAAATCGAAATGATGATACATTTTCCACAGCCTATGCAGCAAACTTCATACTGTGTGGTAGTGTCATGTTGAAAAGCACATGTAAGAGTTTCACTGTACTTTATAAAAGTACAATGACAAGGAAGAGCCAAGTCACCTATGTGTCAATACTAAGTTCGCATGACCAAACAACACTCAGTATTACAAAATTTCCATGGAGTGTTGTGCATATGCACAATAAAACAATACAGAGAAAATGAAAATTGAGTGTATGATACAGCCAAATCATGATGAAACAGACTGAAGTGCCTCAACAGTTATCAAATTTTATAACGTGCTGTGGAGCTCCTAGCATAAGGTAATAAAAGAACTAAGCACAATGTTTTTAGCGAGTAAACCAACTGAAACTCTCCGACACCAATTAGTCCATAAATAGGTGGGAAGAATGTGCACACTTCATGCAGACTCTAGGGCTGTGAGGCAGGAATGACAGCTCTGTGCTACCATCTTGCCTATGCAAAAATATCTACTCTAAACTTACTAAATTTCAACCTAATTAAAATGACATGTATCCCTATAACATCTGTGCAGTTCTTGTCACTTAATTGCAAACTATGTGCATACTCCACTTTAAGCACCATTTGTTAGTTATGTTAAAATGTTAGAAGTATTTTCTTAATTATGTTAAAATGATTGCCTATATGTTAGTGCATAGTTAATGGAAGGTTATATTATAACCCCCACAAGCTAAACTGAAAACAGAATATTCTAATTATAGCTGAATCTCACAAAAAAGTTTTCCTTTTATCCTTTTTAACATAACATGAATACTGTATATATTTTTGCACAAGTGTGGAATCCCAAGATTAGGATTATTACTCACTAACACTTTTGGCTTGAAAATATGTAGATATTTGGTCAATCTTAATGTATTTTTCATTGTGGAGCCTCAGTACTCTTTACCTATATTATAAAACACAAGAGCAGGATACATTGTTTTGAATTTTAAAAAAATGCTTCACAGTTTTTGTGGAAAATTATTATATACCACGTGAATAAATAACTATGACTTAAAAAATACTGATCTTGTCCTTTAAAGGACTCTTTCTGTTTCACAAGTTTGGTATAGTGCCTCACATTTTAAAGAATGGCTCCTAACTTTTCTGTCTAGTACTTTTATGAGATTGTGCATTTTTATTCTATTAAATAAATCATGTATTTGGTAACTGTGCATTCTTTGTCAATGTGGATTAGTCTTGAAGTGCAGGGCTATGGAGTCTGAGTTGTCTAGTGGTGAGAAGCAATTATTGGGTTACTGGAGTCAGAAAAACAGTACTGACTGACTGAAGGTAATGTGTAACATAGTATGTTAAAAGTTCCAATTTCACATATACTAATTCAATTAAAGTATTTTTTTTCTATCATTTTGGTAAAAATATAGTCTCTTTAATTTCTGTATAACTATTATACAGTAAATAATATAAAAAAAGTCACAATGGCATCACTACATCCTTTAAACCCAAACATTAACAGGTTAGGGTGCTAAACAGAAGGCTGATGATTCACAATGGCGGTGATAAAAATTGTGTTTTCAATCAACATAACAAATATCTCACAGTCCTGCGCTGATTTACAGCTGACTGAGTTGAGTCAATTGAAATTCACAGCTGAGTGCCATAGGAAAACAACAGGAAATGTCCTCACCCTCTGTGCTTTAGAATTCTTGCTTGTGTGCACTATTTTATAAACAAACTGATTTAGGTTGTTTTTGGCCGTCTTTGTGTCATTATAGGTGTAGGGAGCTATTACAAAGGCCCCCTCATGTCACACAATATTAACACAAAGAAAAACATTAAGAACATGGGAAACATGATGGCACAAGACTGAGTTTAGAACACAGTCTGGTCATTATTTATAAGATGTCTGCAAATTCGTCTGTTTACTTGGTTGTGTTTTTCTCAACATAACCCAGTTTCTCTTCTACAAGCTAAATGGCAATTGTGAAATGGCCCAGTGCAAGTTAGGTAAACTGTGTGTGCCTTAACCAAGGTGTTTGATGTTATCATCATATACCTAGAAATAAAAAAAAAAGATACATAAAATATGCAGTTAGTCTTTTTGCTTGGACCCTTGATTATAGCTTATGGGTGGCAGAAGGAACAAATTAACACTCTTGTGTGGAAGTAATAAAGGATGAGGATAATTTCCATGTCAGTTGGGCCCAACTAAACTTGTACTTCTAAACTAATGAATTCTTCACATCAGAAAAGCACATTAATAGCACAACTTATCAGATACTTAGTGTTATAAGGGCATGGTGTCCAAGTATTTGTATTTAGCATAGACATGCCTACCTGTACAGTCCTTAGATTCTGTGGCTCTGGGGCATGAATGCCTGGTCGCACTGCCATCTTTGACAAGCTTTGTTGTGTACTGTGCACAGGAGGTGGCTGGACAACTGATGCAACATTCTGGACAACAGGCATCTAAAATAAAGAATGAAAAATGCAATACAATAAAAATTAAATCAATAAAGGATGTATGTCTAATCTGATTGTGCTTTATTAACAAAAAGAAAATTAATCTGCTTTACAAGTACAGATAATCTATCAGAAACAAAAATATAACTAAAAAAGGGTGAAACAAAACATTAAAGCATAAATTTCTAACTCACCAAAAAAAAAAATAAAAAAAAAATAAAAACCTGTTCTGTTAAACTTGCAAATAATTTCAACGCCAATGCTTCCATAGGCATTAGCTACAATACTACTTCTTCCTCTTTACATTTTTCCATTTCTATGCTATAGCTAATATTGCATAAATCATGGCAAAACCTATAACACATTACTATATTACTGCTGGATATTTACTAGTTCTGCAAGTATTTTTGCATTATGCCAAGTGAAATTTTATGCCTCCTATTACATTTCTAAATACAATTATGTTTTTCTTGAAAGGAATACTGTGATTCCAATATAGGTGACAAACACCAAACTATAAGACACTAAGAGGAACAGGAGATTATGTCTCCATAATCTTTAACAACAACTAACAATTTTGAAAAGTAAAAAAAGAAACAACATTCAATGTATTGAATATCATTTTACACAAGATTAATATACACATTTACCATTCAATACCAAAGCGTACTTTTTTATGACAGCCCCTACACAACATAAATACAATATTTAAATAATATTACTGTAATATGTATCTTTAAGTAAAGAGAGTGGTATTCACTGAATGAGAAATGCCTACGCTAGAGGTTATTTACGCACTGGGGACAAATAGCAATTTTTAGACTACAATAAAGTAGACATAATGCCTATAAAAAGCTATGGAAGCATATTTATTGTGTTACACCAAAAAGCAAATAAATAACAGTATTAGTTCAGTTAGTGTTGAAAAAGTCCTACTGATCTGACCAACTTGACACATCCCTCTGTTGTTAAGGAGCCCAGGCAGTTCTTTGTGCACCTAGGTCTCCTGTTCTTTATAAAACAGGAGTCATAAGATCAAAATTCAATAATGTAAACTTTGGTATTAAGTATTTTTATTAAAGAGTGTTGCCTAGGTGTTTATGGTTTAATGATGTGGAGCTAAGCACTTGAATTCAAATGATGAAATCAAACTACAATACAATTTATTTTTTGTATAGCCCAAAATCACATAAAAAGTGCCGCAATGGGCTTTAACAGGCCATGCCTCTCCCCCAGCCATGACTCTCTAAGAAGACAAGAAAAAAATCCCAAAAAAACCCTTGTAGGGAAAAAAACGGAAGAAACATTGGGAAAGGCAATTCAAGAGAGACCCCTTTCCAGGTAGGTTGGGGCAGTGGGTGTCAAAAAGAAGGGGGTCAATACAATACAGTACAATACACAGAACAAATCCTCAATACAGTATAATAAAAATTATAGAAGTCACGGAGTAGAATTTAACAGTAGATAATACCACATAATATGATTTGGATTTGTCTAGAGTCATAGAGCGGTCAGATTGTAAGTCATTATTTGAATATAATATTATATATATATATATATATATATACTAATAAAAGGCAAAGCCCTCACTCACTCACTCACTGACTCATCACTAATTCTCCAACTTCCCGTGTGGGTGGAAGGCTGAAATTTGGCAGGTTCATTCCTTACAGCTTACTTACAAAAGTTGGGCAGGTTTTATATCGAAATTTTATGCGTAATGGTCATAACTGGAAGCAGTTTTCTCCATTTACTGTAATGGAGATGAGCTTCAACGCCGTGGGAGAGGAGTTTCGTGTGACATCATCACGCCTCCCACGTAATCACGCAGTACATAGAAAACCAGGAAGACCTCAAAAAAGCGCTGAAGAAAACATGCATTATATAATTGAGAAGGCAGCGAAACAATAAGAAGCGAGTGACATATACAACCATATTCATGAGTACTGCTACCGGAAACAAAGCACGATGTAAACCTACACTTTAAATTAAGTTCATAGACAGGCTGCGCTGGCGTTTGTAATTTAGTGCCTGCCCATATAAGGCCGTCCGTCAGCGGCAATCCAATAGCAAACTGCCACGGGTAAATATTCACGGGTGAAGGACTGTGTTTATGGAGAGGAAGATGAGATGGTCAGGGTGGTGTTTGACACAAACTCAGCGAAACTGCGAGAGAAAGTTTTAAGTGCCAGGACTAAGGTAACATTAAATACAGCCACGGACGCATTGCGAGATGGCACCAGCACAGCTGGGAACCTTTGATGCATGTACACCGAGCGGCTCACGTGAACTAACGCAGTGCACAGATAAAAGGCAACAGTTCTAAAGAGCGCTGAACAAAAACCGAATTACACAATTGAAAAGGCAGCAAAAATATGAAGGCGTCTGATAAGCATATTCATAAATCCAGCTACTGCGGAAACAAAGCACACGTTGGAAAAAGTCAATGTCCCGCTAAAGGAAGACAGTGTAAAAAAAAAAAAACCCGTGCATGCAGTGTGTCAGGTCTCAGATAAAGAAAAAGACGAGCTGTTTATTGATGCAGTAAAAGCGAATCGATGAAAGAAACCTGTCATCTTTACAACGATTGACAAACACGGAATGTAACTTGAACACAACACATCCTACAAATACGAACCTGATTGAAAGAAATAATGATAATCAAATCCTTGATGACAGCAACACTCAGTAACACTCACAAAACAAATACTGTATATTGACAGTCATGTTACGTTATTTTAAAATGTTCCCTTTTCTTTTCTAGCTTTTTAACACACTACTTCTCCGCTGCGATCCGCGGGTATATATATATGTATATATATATCCCGATCTACATATTCGAATAATGGATACTTTATTCGGCATCAATGATTGTTTTGGTAAAGCCATACTCAGTGTATTCATTAGATGAACGGTAAAAAGTAAGAGCGAGGGGAGGATGCAGGCTGTAGTGCTTGGCGTCAACTCTATCTGAATTGCGCGATCACATTTCAAAAATATATCTTTTCAAGTTCTATTTAGTCCATATTTGTCAAACTCAAGGGCCACGGGCCACATCCGACCAGTGTAATTATATCCGCCCCGAGATCATTTTATATACTGTATTATTGTTATTAATGGCCGGGTATAAGCGCTGGTACCACAATAAACTACAGATCCCATAATGCAGCTTCAGCTGTGAAGTGATTTCAAGTGAAGCTACTTTTATGGGAGACACAAATGCACCAGTGCAACTTGCCCTACTTTCCCTGTTGCCAAGTAATCTTGAACCAAGTCGTCACTACGGTGTTCCCAAAATCGCACTTTGCTGATAAACTGGCGCACTGAGTTTGCCGGCGCTTTGGTGACTTTGAAGAACAAAAAGTCCGTCTACATGCGGCTCGAACCTTGTGCATGTTTGGTAGCACATATCTGTGTGAGAAGCTCTTCTCAGTGATAAAGACTAACAAAACAGCACACAGGAGTCGCCTCACTGATGAGCACCTGCAATCCATCCTGAGAATCTCCACAACACAGAACCTCACACCAAACATAAACGAATTTGTTGCCAAAAAAAGATGCCAGGCGTCCAGCTCTAAAATGACATATGAGCAAAGACAACTGAATGATTTGATTTGTTATTGCTGAAAGGAACACATTTTATTTATATTTCCAGGTTTTGTTATGCAGCATGTTCATATTTGAATTTGTATAATTTTGACAGGATATATTTTTATGAAGAGCAAAATCTTTTGGGATATTTAAAATCTAAGTTTATTTTTTATATAAAATTACATAAGAGTAAAGAAATTTGAATGTTTGTTCTTTTAATGTTTACTTTATTTCTAACTTGTATAATTTAGACAGGATATATTTTTATGGAGAGCAAAATATTATAAGTTATTTAAGGTTTGAGTTGATTTATTCAGGAATAATATTCCTGTCTGTTTTTACCATTCCTACCAAAAGATATTTCTGTCGACTAAATAAAAATTCCTTCTATTTAAAATTTAAATAGAACTTGAACAAATACGATAGTTCATAATATCCATGCAGACTTGCACGTAAGAGCGGGAGTTATCCATTTTAACAAGCAGCGTATTGCACTGATCTGAAATAGCTGTGTGTGTATATATGTAGATATATGTATATGTATATATGTTTATATATGTGTGTGTGTATGTATATGTATGTGTATATATGTAGATATATATATGTATGTATACAGTGGTGTGAAAAACTATTTGCCCCCTTAATGATTTCTTATTCTTTTGCATGTTTGTCACACAAAATGTTTCTGATCATCAAACACATTTAACCATTAGTCAAATATAACACAAGTAAACACAAAATGCAGTTTTTAAATGATGGTTTTTATTATTTAGGGAGAAAAAAAATCCAAACCTACATGGCCCTGTGTGAAAAAGTAATTGCCCCCTGAACGTAATAGCTGGTTGGGCCACCCTTAGCAGCAATAACTGCAATCAAGCATTTGCGATAACTTGCAATGAGTCTTTTACAGCGCTCTGGAGGAATTTTGGCCCACTCATCTTTGCAGAATTGTTGTAATTCAGCTTTATTTGAGGGTTTTCTAGCATGAACCGCCTTTTTAAGGTCATGCCATAGCATCTCAATTGGATTCAGGTCAGGACTTTGACTAGGCCACTCCAAAGTCTTCATTTTGTTTTCTTCAGCCATGCAGAGGATTTGCTGATGTGTTTTGGGTCATTGTCCTGTTGCAGCACCCAAGATTGCTTCAGCTTGAGTTGATGAAGAGATGGCCGGACATTCTCCTTCAGGATTTTTGGTAGACAGTAGAATTCATGGTTCCATCTATCACAGCAAGCCTTCCAGGTCCTGAAGCAGCAAAACAACCCCAGACCATCACACTACCACCACCATATTTTACTGTTGGTATGATGTTCTTTTTCTGAAATGCTGTGTTCCTTTTCGCCAGATGTAACGCGGGACATTTGCCTTCCAAAAGTTCAACTTTTGTCTCATCAGTCCACAAGGTATTTTCCCAAAAGTCTTGGCAATCATTGAAATGTTTCTTAGCAAAATTGAGACAAGCCCTAATGTTCTTTTTGCTTAACAGTGGTTTTGCGTCTTGGAAATCTGCCATGCAGGCCGTTTTTGCCCAGTCTCTTTCTTATGGTGGAGTCATGAACACTGACCTTAATTGAGGCAAGTGAGGTCTGCAGTTCTTTAGACGTTGTCCTGGGGTCTTTGTGACCCTCGGATGAGTCGTCTCTGTGCTCTTGGGGTAATTTTGGTCAGCTGGCCACTCCTGGGAAGGTTCACCAATGTTCCATGTTTTTGCCATTTGTGGATAATAGCTCTCACTGTGGTTAGCTGGAGTCCCAAAGCTTTAGAAATGGCTTTATAACTTTTACCAGACTGATAGATCTCAATTACTTCTGTTCTCATTTGTTCCTGAATTTCTTTGGATCTTGGCATGATGTCTAGCTTTTGAGGTGCTTTTGGTCTACTTCTCTGTGTCAGGCAGCTCCTATTTAAGTGATTTCTTGATTGAAACAGGTATGGCAGTAATCAGGCCTGGGGGTGGCTACGGAAATTGAACTCAGGTGTGATACACCACAGTTAGGTTATTTTTTAACAAGGGGCAATTACTTTTTCACACAGGGCCATGTAGGTTTGGATTTTTTTCTCCTAAATAATAAAACCATCATTTAAAAACTGCATTTTGTGTTTACTTGTGTTATATTTGACTAATGGTTAAATGTGTTTGATGATCAGAAACATTTTGTGTGACAAACATGAAAAGAATAAGAAATCAGGAAGGGGGCAAATAGTTTTTCACACCACTGTATATGTGTATATGTATAGATATGTATATATATATGTTTATGTGTGTGTGTGTAATATATATATATATATATATATATATATATATATATATATATATATATATATATATATATATATATATATATATGACAACAACACTCATCACTCACAACAGTGACAAAACAATTACATTGACAATCATGTTACGTTATTTTCAAAATGTTTCCTTTTCTTTTTCATTGCTTCTTTAACACACTAAGGCAAAAGTTATATTGGAATGTAAAAGAACAACTTGTTTTACTTCACATTAATTTAGGCATTGTGTCACTCCACAAAATGGTCTGAAGAACCACACTATTTTAAACATTTTGGTACCTGAATTTGAAGTTCAGTTCTGCCTATTTTTATTTTTGAATCATTAGTTTTTATTGTCATTACTAAAACAGACCAGCCTCTGCTTCTTAAACAACCTCTCAATAATAAATTTTGGGACCACATTCTCTGGTCTTGAATCTAAACTTATGCTATAAGATTTGTGTTTTGCTCTTGACCCTATTTCAGTTCACTGTTAAATCTAAGATAAGCAGAAGATGGTGCCGATGTTAATGGCATGCCATCAGAGTTTGGTCCGTGTTTTCATTTTAGCCTGTTGTGTTTATAATTTTTTTTTTTTTTTTAATTTAATTTAATTTTTTACGTGTTGACCTATGATCGGCAGATACTTTTAGAAATCAAATCTGCTGTCCTGCAATTTAATTTGGCAGACCCTGTTGTGTTTATTTTCCATCTCCAGTGGTGTCAAGTAATACAGTAAGAGGTTTGGTCGACTCTTGCTCTGGTTGAGATGATGAGTTTTAGCCGCTGTTGCAAGAAGAGGTGTAGACGGGGATGCCGAGCTGGAGTTTTGGTCAAGTATTGAAGGCTTGTGACTGTTTGATAGTTGACCTGCTTATCGTGATTAGATTGTGAATATCATTGTCAACTTCAACCTCGAAGCCTGAGGCTGGTTTTTGATGCGGATTACTCTCCTGTCTGGCTGGGACTCAACTGGTCAACATCTGCGGCTCCTGTTAGATTTTCCGGGTTAACTTCGGCGTTCTTGGCCCGACTATCTCACCATGGGTAAAATTTTCTCATCTTAAGCCAACTGGATCGGCATACTTTACTGGTGGAAAAATTACCCCCGTAAGATGGCATTGATCAGCGCCAGGTCTGTGGTAAATAAAACTTCTGTATTAAATGACTTTTTCACAAACAATAACCTGGACTTTTTGTTCATTACAGAAACCGAGTTGTAATTTCTTAAATTCACCTAGGATTACCGGCCGAGGAGGAGTTCTTGCTATTATTTTTAAAAATGGTTTTATTTGTAAAATTCTAGATCTGCAGCTATACTCAAGTTTTGAAGCTCAACTTTATAAAATTAATGGTGCACTTTCGTTTGTGCAGTTGTGTACAGACCTCAAGGTAAATACGGATTTTATTTAAAACGGCTCTCTGAATTTTTTATTTCATTTAAATCAAATTATGATAAATGTTTGATTGTTGGGGATTTTAATATTAATGTTTTCTGCCCTGGCAAGCCAATGGTAAATGATTTTTTGGTTCTTATTGATTCATTTAATCTTAAACAGGTTGTTAATGCACCCACACATGAACAGGGACATACCCTGGACGTTGTACTAATCCATGGTATTGAGTTAAGGAATACAGAGACACGAGATGTCTCTTTTCCTGACCACTATTCTGTTTTATTTGATGCGTCTCTAGCTCTGCATGCCTCACCTGCTCATACCATCTTATAGAGACGTGCTCGATCTTTAAACGATGAGGCTGTGAATAATTTTGCATCACTTTTAGTGTTGCATCAACTTGCCATGTTGGGGTAGAGCTGATGGTGGTGTTGATGTCATTGTGTCTGTTTAACTACCCTGGAAGCTGTTGCTCCTTAAAGAGATCGTACTAAGTCCAAGTGTGCACCTTGGCTTAAAAGTAATTTTAAATCATTGTGGCACTCATGTAGGCAGGCTGAGCTGTAAATTGAAGGAGTACAAATTGCAGATATCTTTTGAGATGTTTAGATCGAGTCTTGTCAGCTTTCAAAAAGCTGCAGCGCAGGCTAAAAGGGATTATTTTTCTGACTTGGTGTCTACCAATTCTAATCATCCAAGGTCATTATTTTATGCAGTGGACTCTGCTTTAAACCCACATGTTTCCAGCTGTCATGACATGACATGTCATGAACAGTTTCTCAGGTTTTTTATTGAAAAGATTAATAATATGAGCCTGTATAGTATCGCCCCTTGCGATGCTCCCTGTCCTCCTGTCTGTGCTAGACCAGTTTGAACCAGTGTCTCTTTCTTTGCTTATAGACATTATAAATGGACTAAAGGTTACTTTTTGCCCTTCTGATATTATTCTAATATGCTAATGGAAAGCATCATTGAATACACTCGCACCACATATACAAATTTTTTTCATATCCATTGTTTTTCTGTAAATTGTTTATCTTCAAATAGGTTATTTGTTTTAGTATTTATGTAATTTTTGTACTTTGTACAAAAGTATTTTTGTACATGTATATAAATAAAACTTATAAGTAGCACATTTGAATAAATACTAATTTTCAGTGCAAACAAATGTTAATTTCTAATAGAAACATCACTCTCCATCAAACTTCGAAATTAATTTTGAATCATAGTAGGAATATCATTAGATATTACCTTCTGCATGACATTCTCTTTCTGGATCTGGCTCTGTCGCAGTTTCTTAAGCAAGACCAACCTAGCCTCTTCTAGTAGAAGTTCATCTAAGCTGTTTGATCATCTGCTGTCTTTCATCTGCACTCTTGCCCTGTTAAAAAGATCAAAAAGCACTTATTTTACTATAATAACCACCTGAATTTAGGGAGGAATAAAACACACACACAATCTTGAAGCACTTTGCTGTGATGGAGGTTCTGTGTTTTTGAGTATAATCTAAACCTAAATTCACGAGATTAAAGTTTATGAAATAACCCATTTTCAATCAACTAAACAGGTTTTACTAGGTTTCCCACGGTGTTTTATTAAGGAAAACAGTTTGTTCAAAAAATGTTACTTCATGGCTTATTAATGTTATTATTAACAGAAAAATACATTAACATAATCTTCCTTTGGGCAAAGGGAAACGTATTTTGAGGCTAAAATATCTGAATCAATGGCAACATCATTTGGTCAAAAAGAAAATACCACAGGATTAAGAGATCTTTTGCTGTTATATCAAGCTTGCAGTGAATGATGGTTGTTTATTCACATATACAACGGTTAATAACTTTTCTTATATTTAAAATGTTTAAAAAAACGTTTAAGCAAGTGGTTGTCAACCATGGGGACAACTTAGTGGAATTGGTTATGCTAAATGACTCAGTGGGGGTGATACCAGATGGTGAATTAGGTTGCTTGATGGTACCAGTACCTGTCTCTGTGAACAAGAACATTACTTAAGATCAGTACATCATACATTCTAGATCAGGGGGCCCACATTTTTCGGCTTGCAAACTACTTTTAAAATAACCAAGTCGAAATGATTTACCTACATTAAAAATTATTAAAGATAAATGCACTTCGATTGTGACATTGTGAGAAAAAATCCTCTTCAATTCCACATCCAGCCCATACCCTCCCAAACAATTGTTTTTAAAAATCCCTTCTTTAGTTGATATAAATTGGAAAGTTAACTAGATCACAGATGGGAGTTTTGCAGTAGCTCGCGTGTTTGATTGTTGCGTCTTGGGATGACGGTGTGTTAAAGAAAACAGATCTCAGACTGGCGCCATGTATGTCAATCAAGTGGCAAATGCCATAAGGAGGATATATGATAGACTTACATTAAAAAAAATTTTTCTTGATACAGCGCGATCTACCGCGCTACCTTTGTGATCTACCAGTTGATCAGCGATTGACGCATTGGGCACCCGGTTCTAGATATTTAATCATTTTTAGTGTCATAATAATGATAATAGAACAAATGATAGAGTACAGAGAGGAGGTCATGCCCCCACACTAGATAGGAAGCGGTTAGGAGACAGATACAAACAGTATTTGATTTACTGTATATTTAAATTCATTACTCTGTATCTAATTGATCATAATAGGTGGCTTATTGCAGTTTTCATCATTAACTTGGACAGGTACTTTAAACTTACTGATCTTATTTTTTGAATGTGTTGCTGTATATATTATGTCAGGAGAGGTGTATTCTTTTGTTACACTTTCACATGCCGCCTGTTTTTTGTTTTCCTATTCAATTAACATTACTTAGATCCTGAAGAGAAAAAAAGGAGAAATTAAGTTTAATTTATAAGTTCCATGTCTAAAAGCTGAAACCACTTTTCTTTTTCTATGAACAAACATTTAATGTGATAAAATGCTGAGGAAAGTACAAAATCATCTAGCCAAATTAAATGATCGAACAAAATAAAAAGCTGACCAGAAACCCAAACAAACCCACAAAAAACACGAACACTTGCAACCAGCCATCAAGAGATGCACAGAAAGAGGAAACAACATGATTTAAGACTTTGGGTAACTACACTAACCATGGAGTAACTGGCTCTGAAACTGCTGTGTCACGACCACCCATTTTCCAATATAAGAGCCAGATGAGTTTTAGGTTTACTCAAATCAATTAATTAATTAATTTTTGTTATTTTAAGTGCAGTTGGAATAATACTCAATTAGACTCATTTGTAGAACCACAGAATCCAAAGAATTCTAACGGTGGGAATAAGGCAGAAAACAACAAGTACTTTTTAAAATGAGCAGCAGTGCATAAAGATTTGAGAACAACTGTTTTATGGTGACATTATATCTAATTAGAGATGTCCACAATTAACAAGCAAGTAGAAATGATAGGTTTGAGTTATTAATCTCCTTGGCATTAACCGTAAGCCTGACTTGGGCTCAGAATTCAGCGTAAATATGGTAAAGCCCAAGTCAGACTCCAGGTAACATGTAATGAACTTCATAATACTCGACCAGTATTTTGCTGCTATCTAGTGGATGAAATAATATGCTGCAAAATAGCAGGGATATTTCCATTAATTCTGCCACTTTATGGTACTTCTATAGTAATTTATCAATATTCATAAATTTGGCAGAGCCAAACAAAAACACAACGAAAGGCAACTTTTAGAACAAACTGAATCATTCATTGATTGAGCAACAGTGGAGCTGATGTGAATAAGTCATGAGATGTTCCATTTCAGAGACAGTGAAACAGAAACATGTTTGGTAGATTTCAGCCTGTCAAGTTTCAGTGGTTTTTGTGTTCGATGTCAGCTTCACACTACAACTGACAATCCTACACTTCCTGGTTGCCCATTTACCAGTAACCCCAATCTAAAGGTGTCTTCTATTATAATTATCTGGACTATTTATGATTTATCGAGAAACAGTGTCAGAAAAGTCAAAGTAAACTCTTTGCTTGTTACAGTCGCTAACAACCTATCCCTGCAGAAACATGTGGATGTTTTCAGTTTGCACAATCTGCACTACCTACCTGATCTGCACACTTATGCACACAATGCCTGCCTGATCTGCACATGCATGCACAAAACCTTTACAGTTACAACACCATCTGATCTGCGTTTCTTACTTATTTTATGACATAAGTCTGTGACTGTTCAGGTCGACTCCACACTCCCAGTTAATCCAGGAGCCACTTGATACTGCTACCGCTGATAACATACCCACGGGATGAGCCAGCAGATGTGGACACTTACACAAAGCTATGGGTAGTGCTTTTATTAAAAACCGCCAAAAAGCAAATAGTGTCCAAAAGTGCAGTGCAAATCTTCAATAAATAAATAATCTATAAAAAACAAGTGTAGACATTGGTGGTTAAGACCAAGACAAAACAAATCCATCCAATAAATAATCCTTTAAAACCGAGGTTAAAATCCAAGAGACTGTTCACTGTTTCTTAAAACTCCCATGTCCCAGTGCCTTCTAAGCGGACATCTCTTTAGCTTACATTGACAGGATCTGGCAACCGATGAGACACCTAACCGACAGGTGCAGTCAACCATTCTATCCAGGCCCGAGTCTTCTTTGCTGGGCACGCAGCAACTGAGGGGCATGTTGCCGAGCTGCATACATCTCCAGCCGCCTGTCCCTTGGTGTCTGCGGGAGATGCAGCATGTTGGGCTGCTCCGATTCCCTGGCGATCGCTCAGTAGAAACGCTCTATCTTCAGCCTCAGGCTCCTCGCCCTAAGCCTCTGCTCCTGGCCAACTGCCTTCATTCTATCCCACATGGGCTCTCACTTTCTCACCTATTTCTTTCCTTTCTTCCATCCGTCCTTCCTTTCTCCTCTCCTCGCCACTCGCTGGCCAGTTCTACCTTTTTCTCTCCTTTCCTCATGCTGTGCACCACAGTAAGCCAATAAAGAAACTGAGATAGACTGTACCCCCACATGCATGTGCACCTTGACCCAATTACTTTACCAACCTCCGACAGCGCTGAAAGCACACAACCATAGAGATCGAAATGGCCAATCAATTATTTATTTATTTAAAATTGGTCACCTTTTCCTGAGATGCTTAACCCACTATTCCAGAGTCCCCATACGATTTGCATTGCACATGTGTTCTTTGTTCACTAAAAATTACTTTTAATGACGCTGCTCGATTTATGCTGTACATGTGTAAAGTTTTATGACACCTGACTTCCAGATTTAAATTGCATTTGTGAGTCATTTTACCTCTGTCTGATATTTTTCTTGACCCTACAGGATGCTCAGTTGTAATCAGCCTCCAAAGCAGCTGAACAGATAGCGCGACTCAGAACCCGTAGATACAACTGCGTTTTTTCTTTTAAGATTCCTAATTTGAGATGATGTGCAATTTCTAGAGAGATAAGAGTCAAGTATTTCAAAAATTTCAACAAGGCCACTTTTCTTTTGGCATTTTCTTAATTGATGGCATTGGCTGTAACAGATTATAAATGGTAGTGCATACAGTTTGAAAGATGTGCACCAGGCAGTAACCTCTGTTGTTTTTTCTGTTTTATTTTCATTTTTTCAATTTATTGCAGTGTCACTACAATCTGGTTACGTCAACTCCAACTGCCTACAATGCTGGAGAGAAGAAAGTTCACAAGACTACCAATATGAAATTGTGCTTGGACCAGATGGCCAGATTTGTGTAGGCTGGGATGTGCAGAAGGCTAAGCAGGCTTTGACCTGGGAACCCACTGAGGTTTATCATCTCCAGCCTCTTTGATGGTGCAACTTTGTCTGTCTTTCTCCCTGGTCATTTGATGATGAAATATACTTATTAAAATGACAAGGACCAATCCATTTGCTTCTTAATTATTTTATAATGCCTTCAATTTTATTTACAACTGTATATTTTGTTGTACAGCAATTTAAGGCTACACTTGTAAGAAAAGGTGATACAGTAATCCCTCCTCGATCATGGTGTGTATGCGTCCAGAACCCTCCCGCATAGATGAAAATCCACGAAGTAGAAACCATATGTTTGTATGGTTATTTTTATATATTTTAAGCCCTTATAAACTCTCCCACACTGTTAACATTATTAGAGCCCTCTAGACATGAAATAGCACCCTTTAGTCAAAAGTTTAAACTGTGCTCCATGACAAGACAGAGATGACAGTTCTTTCTCACAATTAAAAGAATGCAAACATATCTTCTCTTCAAAGGAATGTGTGTCAGGAGCAGAGAATGTCAGAGAGAGAGAGAGAGAGAAAAGCAAACAATCAAAAATCAATACGAGCTTTTAAGTATAAGCACTGCGATAAAGCGCATTTTGTAGAGGAGCGCCCCGATCCCTTGTGCAAACAGCCTCTGTAAACAGCCTCTGCTCACACCCCCTCATTCAGGCACAGAGAGAGTGAGAGAGACAAAGAGAAAAGAGAGAAAAGCAAACAATCAAGCACCGCGCGGGAAGCACATCTTATATCATTGAGGAGTTTTAGTTAATACGTAATACATGCTCTGATTGGGTAGCTTCTAAGCCATCCGCCAATAGCGTCCCTTGTATGAAATCAACTGGGCAAACAAACTGAGAAAGCATGTACCATAAATTAAAAGACCCAGTGTCCACAGAAATCCACGAACCAGCGAAAAATCCATATATTTAGACTTGCTTACAGTTAAAATCTGTGATGGAGTGAAGCCACGAAAGTCGAAGCGCGATATAGCGAGGGATCACTGTATAGAAATACAATTTATGAACAAATTTCAAGGGACTGATTAGAAAAATGTCACAGTTTAAATTCAACAAGATTTTATGGCATACTGCTAGATAATAACTTTGACTCTGAATAGTATCTTTTGAAAGCACAAATTTGTTCATAAAGTTAAAGTAGTATTTGAAAGCTTTTGACAAACTTAACCCAGTAATACATGTTCTGTTTGTGCAAAAATTTTGCTTGGTATCGACCTTTGTTTGCAATATGACTTGCGTGCTAGAACACCATGCGCTACCCTTGTTTACCTCTCTTGAGACAAAGCCACGACTGCCACAAGCGTCAGTACGGCAGTTGCTAGCATTCAGTGATCAACCGCGACTACCCTTGTTTACCTCTTTCGAGACAAAGCCACAACAGCCACGGCGTCAGTACGCGCTATAACTTGTGAATTTTCCGGTGATTTTGTGTTTTTCACATAAATTTGAACTGATTGTTGAAAAGTATGAAGGTGGCATGCGTATTCGGGACTTGGCTGCTGCATACCGTATGCCTTGAATATACATGGTATGCGTTTGAGAAAAACAAAGGCGTTATTAAAAAGTAAGCGAGTTAAATTTTCATTTATTTCATCTAATTGCTTTTGTATTTATGTATTTTAGTATTAAGCAGTGTTTAATTTATTTTATACAACCCCATCAATGTATAATATGCCAATAACAATAGGATTTTTCATGGGAACATATTATAATCATTTTCCTTTTATTTCTATGGGAAAAATTTGTTTGGTATACGTCCTGTTTGGTATAAGTCAAAGGATCTGGAACGGATTAAGGATGAATACTGATCTACCACTATAATTGTGTTCAAAACCTACACCAACATTTTTAAAAATACAAAGGAATAAGTCCATAAATATGTTTTTATTCTCTTTCCCTTATAATTTTAAGACATTGTTGGCCGTTATCATTGTATTGTGTCCTATTTAAATGCATTTACCATATATATATATATATATATATATATATATATATATATATATATATATATATATATATATATATATATATATATATATATATATATATTTATTTATTCATACTGATTTTTCTGCTCATTTGACTCTCACTATCATATTATATATGCTTTTGTAGGAAACATTGTTCCCATGTTTCACTTTTGTTATTTTTAATTATCAAATTTTTTATTCAATAAAAAGAATTATGGAAAAGTGTATTTCCTTTTTTTTTTGCTAAGTTACAGTAAAAACAAATTAACAATGGCACTGCATCAAAATAAGGGGAATAAAATCATTCACACTGGAGGAGGAGTCTGCACACAAAAAACGCTGGTGACGTTTTATGTTGATTAGACATGTAAAAAAGAGTTTCACTGCACTCTGTTACATACTTTTAATCATGACGAAACTCTTCATGCTGTTTAATTTCTGCTCTGTTACTGGAGAATATTTTATTTTAAAGCTGTTAACTTCAATTCAATTTTATTGTCTTAATAGTAAAGTTTGGTTTCTCAGCAGGTTTTACAGAAACACTAGAAAAGAATATTAAAACACATCAAAGATCTAACTTAATACAGATTAATATAATAGAGAAGCAAAGAAATTAGTAAGTATTAGATCAAACATATTGCATATAAATATTATATCAACATATTATTTTTTTTTAAAGAACATTAATAGCCTTTGGAATGAAGCTTTGGAAAGCCTGTGACCAGATTGCAACAATTGGAAACGAGAATGGATTGAAAAACCTTAATAAGTGGACGATCATAGTTCACAGTGGCACAGGACAAAGTCATCACAATGCCATGCAACACAATATGACATTCTTTTCTTTTGCTGAAAAAGAATGATTTATTTAAACAGGCAGGCTAAATTAGGTTTTGTAAACCTGATGGCAGAAGACAAAGGCCAGCTTTATTAATAATAAATATCTAACTCTTTTTTTAAACAAATTCAATTTCCTCAAGGCGGTGTTAGCTGCGGAGCTCAGCTCACTGGAAATGAGAGTGAATGGGAGGAGATGATGGCGTGACTCCCCACCCGCTTAACTGTCAATCCCCCACAAACACAGTCTCTCTGAATTTGCATAAGCACAGCCCTTCATCTGACATTTTAACTAGTTACAAAGTGATCAAAACTCTCATTTATTTCCTGCGTCCTCTCATTAAACTTGTATCCCACATTACCCATGACAAACGCCAGCGGCAGCCTGTCTATGAACTCAATTTAAACTGCGTTTACACGTGCTTTGTTTCGAGCGAGCAGCACTGATGAATATGGTTTGTATATGTCACTTTCCTTTCGCTTCTTATTGTTTAGCTGCCTTCTTAATTATATAATGCATGTTTTCTTCATCGTTTTGGAGCTCTTCCTGGTTTTCTTACTCGTTGATAGTCAGTTCACATAATTACGTGGGAGCTGGATGATGTCACATGGAAACTCCACCACGGCTTCGAGCTCAACCATTACAGTATATGGAAAAATAGCTATTATGACCATTCACGCGTAGAATTTGAAATGAAACCTCCCAACTTTTTGTAAGGAAGCTGTAAGGAATGGGCCTGCCAAATTCAGCCTTCTACCTACAGGGAAGTTGGAGAATTAGTGATGAGTCAGTGAGTGAGTGAGGGCTTTGCCTTTTATTAGTGTATATATATATATATATATATATATATATATATATCTATATTATATCTTATATCATATTAGTATGTGTAAACTGGCTTTGTTATATAATAAAAATTTGAAAAATAACAAGCTTAATTCAGCCCTGAGAAACAAAACTACAATTAATGTCAGCAGAAAAACCAAAAAAAAGTATTTCTATAGTATTCTCATTATGGTAAACTAATATGGAACTGAAATGAAATCCTGTACTGCCACTTGTGTATTAGTATGTGCAGTTCTATTGGTCTGTGTCTAGAATGTTTAATTATTTTTGTTCATTAAGCAATGCGGGTGTGTCAAATGGGCTCAGTTATGACATCACACATGCCATAAACAATCAGGCAGCACCATGAAGTGGCTTTCAACATGGATATGCACATGGATCAGGTAGTGAAACAGTCTCCTGATACTGCAGGGAGTAGTAGGTAAACTAATTTGGAGATGATAATGGTTGTTGTAGAGATCCTTTTTCTGAAAGTGATGACAGGAGTGCTGTTTTTCACTCCTTATGAAATACCTGCTTTTCACTAGTGACTATGATAATAGAAATCACGCAGCACTAAAACTGTCCACCAAAAGATGTCTGTACCTACTGTTGAGATATGTTGCTTTTTTGCTAATTGCTAGGCAAATAG
Organism: Polypterus senegalus; assembly: GCF_016835505.1. Classification (NCBI taxonomy): domain Eukaryota; kingdom Metazoa; phylum Chordata; class Cladistia; order Polypteriformes; family Polypteridae; genus Polypterus; species Polypterus senegalus. Next base: position 30,006 of record NW_024379306.1, read on the forward strand.
AAAGTGACTTTCAAATCATGTTATTTGCTCAGCCAATGATCCACTTTGCTCATTAATTTTAGAGTAAAGAAACATTTAAGGATTTCCATGAAATGGCAACTTTAAAATCAATTGTGTTTGGGTTTAGCAGATTGAAAGTGTAGGTCAATGTGCTTAACAATTCTTTTTCTTAATAAAATATTTTACATTATACTGAGAAATAACCCATCATTCAGTATATAAAAGAAATGAGCAGCATGGTCAATATTATTAGCACAAGCAACTGACTATCTTTGCAATACAGTAATCCCTCGCTATATCGCACCGACTTTCATGGCTTCACTCTATCACGGATTTTATATGTACAGTACACTAAACTAAAATATAACGCTGGATTTTTCGCTGCTTTTGGTTCTATGGACAATGTGTCTTTTCACTTCCTTGTACATGCTGCCTCAATTGGTTTGCCCAGTTGATTTCATGCAAGTGACGCTATTGGTGGATGACTGAGAAGCTAACCAATCAGAGCACGCAGTTAAGTTCCTGTGTGCTGAATGCAGTGTTAACCAGGAAGTCTCATCTCGCTCATTCAGCATCAACGTGTTTCCATTTTATCATGTGCGCAAATTATAACCAATTTGCAGTAACATTAGCAACATTTTTAGCAAAGACAAACATTCAGGCAAAAACTATGAAGGCATTTTATGATTTTGCAAGCAAGAGACCAAACAGTGATTTAGGAAAAAACGTACTCCAGTTTTCAGAGTCTTTAAAAAAACCTTAACTCTTTATTCTGATTATACCTTGTTTTTGAAATGTCTCTATTATATAAAAAAATCCTGGGGCTAGACAAGACTTTTTGAGAATTTTTCAAGTCCGCGAGCGAGACTCGCCATGAGATTTTACAAGACAGTCCTCCTCTCAACCATATTCAACCACGCTACAGGTACTCTCACCTCTCATTCGTGTGAATGGTTTCGACAGACACATTCCTGCACTCTCGGCTCTAATAAATTTTAAAGCTTTCCAAGATGTATTAGGTCGGAAGAATTTCATCATGAAGGGTTATCAACAGAAAAAATGAGTACACGGGCAATCCTAGCACCAAGAAACAATGAAGTCAAACGAATTAACGGAAAAATGACAATCAGTTACACGGATATTGGTTAAATGTGTATCAATAGACTATGCTGAAACAGTTGTGGTGATCGTGCGTAAGATGAAAACATCAACTTACAATATCCCGAAGAATATCTACAACCATTAACACTGTCCGGTCTTCCACCGCACGAATTACTGTAGCAAGAATGTTGTATCAAGAAAGGTAATGTAGTACATCTTCCACGGATAACATTCACCGCTAACAGTTTCCTGTTACAATAGCTTTTGAAAAGACAATTAACAAATCTCAGAGCCAAACATTCAAAAAAGTCATTTTATTTCACTGAATTTAGCTAAGACTTTTCAAATATCAATCTGAATATGCAGGACTGAGGACTGTAAATCTGATTAAGAAAAACTGGCTCAAATATGGACTAGACTAATAAGTGTGATTTGTATAGAAAGTTTGATAATGTTTTTTTTTGTATATTGCAGTAATTTTGTGGCTATTTTTTATCAGCAGAGATAAAGTGTCTTTGTTAACAGAAGACACCTAGCAAAAGCAGATCTGGAGTCAAAGTTGTTAAGCCAAAATCATGGCTTGAAACCTTGTGCTAGTTGTAAAGTGACTGCTTTCTTGGAAGTTATTATCCTTTAAACTCCCTGCACATGACTTCTGTCACTAAATTATTCTTTTAATCTCTTTTATGTTTCTTCTTTTATCACTGTTGGACCTATATTTCACACTTGTAGCATCAGCATGCTGATGTTTCATGTCACATACGACACATCAACGACCACTGTTGCTATAAACATGAGCACAACTATAAAAAGACAAAAAAAAAAAAAAAAAAAATGCTGAATCACCCAAAAATCAAGCAAACATCACCAAAACATTCTTTAATTAACAGTACACAAAAGAGTAACAGAAATAAAGAAAATTGGCAAACAAACAAAAAGCAAACAAATAAAAAAAATGGAAAATTACCCCAGCAGGTTACATACAGGATTCTGACAGTAATAAGGATAAAGGTGCAAGAAAATCCTCTATTCATGTGTATTTAATCCCTGTGTGCTAATCAGGGACAAGAACCACACTGAAGTAGTCAATATATGGCCTTCACCATAAATATAGCTGTAACACAATCTATATCATGCTGTATCACTGAATCCATAATTATTTCAGAAGTGTGATTGAAAACAGAATCCATATAACATATAATTACATATTTGAAAATGCCTAGTTTATACTTACCACGTGAAGCTGGCACTCAGACTGCACTGCAAAACACACAAAACGTGACCAAAACACATTTATATTTCTTGTGGCCCATTAAAATGGCGAATTGACATTCTCTTAGTCAATAAGTGAGCGGTTTTGTTAAGTGTTGCATAGCTAATAATGTCACAGCAGGATGTGAGACTCTCCTGATGGAAGAAGAATTGTGCCTGCTATTACTGACTTTAACTTGAAGAAAAGGAGAAAGTAGAGTATCAGACCTATTGATCAATAGCAGTAATGGAAGGGTGATTGTAATATTCTTGTGAGGGGGGGACATACATGATGATCAGATGCATTTCAAATGGTTTGGGATGTGTTCCTTGCGTTTGATGACCTGTTGTGTCATATCTAGCCCTTTCCACATTATTCTGGCATCCCTTTACCAGCCACTCCTTGAAGTTCACTATTTTGCATACCTGACCCCTGCCGTTGAGTTAAAAAATTTCCACACACCGCATGCGGCAAAAAAGTAGCGTGAGCCAGTCTTGTGCTGGGGCGTGTCTCCAAAACTGAAATAATTTTCACCGTGCGGCCCCTGTACTCGACGTGGACATACCTAGTATAACTAGGCTTTAGAAGGCTAAAAGCTGAAGAAAAAGTAACACATCATCTGCATAAAGACTGATTTTATGTTCTATGTTCTTACACTTTATGCCTTTAATAACTGTAGTTTGCCTGATTGCTGCTGCTAGTAGTTCAATAAAAATTGCAAATAGCGAGGGGAGAGAGGGCATCCTGCCTGGTCCCCTCTGAAGACAGAAGCTATCTGATGTTTGGCCATTTGTCCTGACGCATGCTGTTGGTGAACTGTATAATATTTTTAACCAGTTTATGAAGAAGTTACCAAAACCAAATTTATGTAAAGTTGCAAATAAGAACTTCCAGTTAACTCTATCAAAAGCCTTTTCTGCATCGAGATAATATACTGGTTTCCATGTTTCTGGTATAAGAAAAGTCTATTAAGTTGAGTAATCTACGTGAATTTGTGGATGAACGTCTCCCCTTAATGAAACCAGTATGGTCTGGATGTATTATGAAAGGGGTTACCTTCTCTAATATTTTTGCAAGGGCTTTACAAATTATTTTCAGGTCAACATTAATAAGAGAAATTGGGCGATAGCTGGTAGGAAATATAGGATCTTTGCCTGGTTTTAACAGGAGAATAATGTTGGCTGAATTCATGTTTGGCTGTAGTCTACCATTTTCTTCTATTTCACTCATCATTCTGAAGAATGTTGGAGCCAGAATGATCCAGAATTCTTGTAGAACTCTGCTGGAAACCCATCTGGACCTGGAGCCTTCCTATTAGGCATGGAGTTAAGAGCTTCCTGAAGCTCATCTGATGTTAATGGCGAGTCAGGACTGTACTGGCTATCTGATAATTTAGGAAGTATTATCCTGTCTAGAAACTCATTGATCTCATTATCTGATGGGTTAATCTGTGGTGAGTACAGGTTTTGTAAAATCTCTGAAAGTGTTGTTTATTCTTTCAGGATCATATACTATATTCCCAGTTGACTCTTTAACAGCAGATATGGCAGTTTTCTCTTTGTTTATTTTAACTGGTTGGCTAAAAACTTGGCTGATTTATTACCGTGTTCAAAATTTTCTATTAGTAGTCTTTGTGCTAAAAATTGTGTTTTTTTGTCAATAATTCCTTTAAGTTCTAGTTTACTTTTATGAATTTGTTTTGTAATTCTTCTTCTGGGGATGCCTCTAGAGACTTATTGATTTCTTCTAATTCCTGAATACGTTTGTTTTCTATTTTTTTCTTATGTGATGAGAAGGAAATTATTTTACCTCTCATCACTACTTTCCCTGCCTCCCAGAGAACAGATGCTGATGTTCCAGGAAGGTCATTGTGTTCAAAATATAAAGCCCACTCTTTTATAATATTCCACAAAACCTTCATCTTTAAGCAGTGACGTATTAAACCTCCAGTTTTTACCTGATGGGATTGTTTTCTTATTTAACAGAGTTAAAGAAACTGGAGCATGATCGCTGACAACTCTCCGTGTCTGAAATGTCAGCCAATAATGAGCTGCTGACTAGAAAATAGTCCAAACGTGAGTGAGAGTGATGAACGTGTGAGAAAAAAGTATACTCTCTACGGCTGGGATAAAAAGATCGCCATGCATCACAAAGCCCATAATCACTCATATACTGTTTGACTATATTAGTGGAATGCCAATTGCGCTGAGTCCCAGCTGTACTGAGCCTGTCTGAAGAATAATCCATCCAAAAATGAAAATCTCCCGCAAGTATAAGTGGACAGTCCAAGTGTTCAGAGAGTACAGAGAAAAAATTATGAAAGAATGCGGGGTCATCTATGTTTGGACAGTATATGCTAACAATACATAAGCTTTGATTTTGTATAGATAGTTTTAGTATTATAAATCTACCATCTGGATCTGAGACTGTGTCCAATACTGTGAAATTGGTATTTTTGTGTATTAAAATAGCTACACCTCTTTGTCTATAGTTATAGGCGGCAGAGAACAGTCTGGGAAACTCAGATGTTTTAAGTTCATCTGCAACTGTGGCAGACCTATGAGTCTCTTGTAATAAGACAACATCTGCCTGCAGTCTTTTAAGCTGATCAAAAATCTTTAATCTCTTTCTCCTAGAGCCAGTTCCATGAACATTCCAACTGACAAACCTTAGTGTACCCAGTTGTAGTTGTGTGTATGATTAGCTAATGTATGGTGCCTTCATGTGAGTTAGTTAAGTAAATAAATGTATAATTTAATCTGAAAAAAAAAATAAATAAAATATATATATATTAATAAAAATAAAGCAATAAATAAGTAAATAAAAATATATGAATAATAATGCTAATAACAATAATAATATTATTAATGCTGATGATAATAATATTAATGCTGAAAATAATATTAATGCTGAAAATAAATAATAATAATAATGCTGATAATAATAGTGCTAATGATAATAATAAAAAAAAATACTAATAATAATAGTGCTGATAATGATAATAATAATACTAATGCTGATGATAATAATAATGCTGATAATAATAATACTAATGCTGATGATAATAATAATTCTGATAATAATACTAATGCTGATAATAATCAGACAACAATAATAATAATAATAATAATCAGACAGAACCAAAAGTGTTTGTGGTTGTATGATAAAACGTAATAATTATAATCTAGTGTTTGTATCTGGCAGTGTGTGTGTGCTGGCGCAGTGTGGAAAGTTGTGTGATTGTGTCATGCGGATGTAAAGTTCCAGAAGCAGGTAAAAGAAGGAAAGGAAAGAGTGATAAAGGTGATGGTTAAGAAAAGAAAAGAAAAAGTAAAAAGAAAAGGTGTTAGAGGTGTGGGGTTGTGAGAGAACAGGTGATCCCATCATCTAAACACGGATATAGGAGCTTTTTTTTATATATCCTGACATGCTCATACCCAGTGAATCCCGATAAGAATAATAAACTTGTGACCTGATGTTGGGCTAATAAAGCCAGTCTGTCATTCCTCGCCCTTAGTACAGCCTGTTGTTGACGTAGAGCTTGTCCACAGAAATGACAGCGCGGCTCCCTTCTGGGATGAATTTTTTACGCATTGGGAACAGAACTCTGCGGCATCCAAAATTTCTTTAGGAAATTGATCATTCACGCTGAAATTTTTCCCTTTGAGCTCTTTCCCTTTTGTTTAAAATGCTCAAATTTGGCCACGATGGGACAAGATCTTCTGCTGTCTGCTCTCTTGGCTCCAAGCTGATGTACCCGGTGAAAGGTGATGTTTTTACCGTTTCTTGAGTATCTTCATGTGGGTCTGGAGAAAATACTTGATTGTTTGTTCAGAATCCACCGGTTGTCCTCCGTCTGCTCCGCAGCCTACGAACACCAGATTGTCTCTCTGCTGCGGCCTGAAGATCCAAAACCGTCTCCTTCAGGGTCTTGTTGCCCTGGGAGATCCGTGTGAATCCCTCTGTCAGGGAAGACACAGTCTTCTGCAGAGACGAGTTTTCAGCAGCAAGCCGCTCCACCTGATCCTGGCTGAATGAGTGTTACTTTTCTTCAGAATTCTCAATCTCTCTCCCAGGCAATTGAACTAATAAACTCCTTTTAAGAGTTTCAGATAATTCAATAAACTGGTTAAAATCCACAGTTCTTCAATTAATTTCTCTTTTGTCAATTCCCTTAATACACCATTGGAATCAGGGAATATTGCATACCTGGGCATTCATGTCTCTCCCAGGCTGGCAGATCTAACTAAACTAAACTACATCCCACTATTAAAGAAAGTGGAAGATGATCTTGCTAGATGGAAATCCTTACCGATATCACTTATGGGGAGGGTTGCCACAATTAAAATGATGGTTTTACCAAGAATCAATTACTTATTTTCTATGATCCCAAACAAGCCATCATCTGAATGGTTTAGATCCCTGGACTCCTCCATCACTAAATTCCTTTGGAAGGATAAACCTCCCTAATTAGCTTAAAACACTACAGAAGACCAAAGATAGAGGAGGGCTGGATATACCCAACTTCTATCATTATTTCTTAACCAACAGGCTCCAATATATACCAAGATGGTTAAAACATAACCCGCTGGATGAGTCCTGGTTAGATGTAGAACAGACACTTTGCAATACTATAGAGCTTTCGGACCTATTTATTAGCTCAAAAATAAGAAAGCATGAAAGCTTTAAAAGTATTAATATCAGTACCTCACTGACAGCATGGTGGAATATCTAAAAATGACAGAGTCTTCACTAATTCCATGCAGCGACACCCATCTGAATAATCCTGACATATTGCAAAACAATAAAATGATGAACCTCCATACTGGAAAAGTAAAGGAATTCTATACATGGAAACATATTTGAAGGATTGATTTCATTCCATTTAACAGAATAGTCTCCCAATTTGGGATAGACAAGAATAGATTTTTAGAATATCTCCAAATTAAAGCAGTAGTTAAAGAAAAATTTAAGCTTAAAGTAGAATTACAAACACCATCAAGTGTATTAGACTTCTGTAATCTCAAACACCCCAAATTACTGTCTAAAGTATATAAAACATTGACCAAAATAGATGATACAATAGCAATTCCTATAGGCAAATGGGAGTGGATCTATTAGTTAGCTTTGATCAGATTTTCTGGTCCCAAACTTGTTTAAAAACTTTTAAAATGATCAGAAACCCCAATTTACAACTAATTCAATACAAAATTCTACACAGAGTACACTATACAGGTCATGGATGTTCAGGATGGGATTTGTGCCATCTGACACCTGCACACACTGACAGACAACATTCCTGACAGTTATATCCACGCACTGTGGTCATGTCCACCTGTTCAGGGATTCTGGTATAGAGTATGTGAAGACCTGTCAAAGTGTCTGAAATGTGATATCCCAACTTCCCCCTCATTTTGCTTGCTGGGGAACCTAGAGGATGTCCCGATTGAAACAAATTTGGTTCACGTGGTTCTCACTGCCATATGCATCGCTAAGAAAACTATCCTCGTAAACTGGAAAAACAAAGATAATCTTTGCATTAACCAGTATAGAAATCTTTTATTGGATCATATTACACTTGAGACAGCCTCTGCCTCCACTTCAAATCAATCTCTGGGCTCCTTTGATCGGTTCCATCACATAGCTAATGATGGAGGGTCATTGATATGGTACTGCAGGGATGCTGTAGTTGATGTGGTGGAGAGTCTGAGCTTGGAGGATCTGGAGGATCCCTGGGGGGGGTTCACTAGGGGGTCTTGGGCTGGGGCTGCTGCCCGACTCTGGTGGTGCTTGGGTTACCTCGGGTGGGCTTCTGGTGGTTGTGGTGTGGGGCCTTAGGGGGTCTTGACGGTGGCTGCAATACCCCTGGTTGGTCTGGGTGTGGGCCTGGTGGCTTAGGGTATGGGGGCGGCCATCCCCGGATGGGGATATGGGTGGGGCCTTGGGGATTGGGTCCTGGCATGTACGCTGCCGGAAGAGGGCCGGAACATGCGGCAGTTCCACCATGGGGAGGGATGTCCGAGAGGGGAGGATCCAGCTTTACCTGGGTGTCTTATGTCTTACTTAATCTGAATGTTGAGTAAATGTGGGGATGGGAGTAATATTCTGCTTTGGTGGTGTGGGTTGGTGGCCTCAGACTCCGTGGGGCTCTGTGATGCTGCTGCTTCGGGCCATGGCTAGATGGGCTGGGGCCTCCGTGCCCGGTGGATTTTGGGAGCCGGAGGTGCCCTATTGGGGCCAGTAGGGGAGCTGGCTCCTGGAGGGCTCAGGCCCCTCAGCCGTTCCTCTACATCCTCAGACATTTCCCTCCTCCTGCTCCTTCACATCGTCACACAAACATGCACATATGGCCTTGGGGTGTGGATAAGTCAGGGGGTGCGGGTATGGATCCCATTTCCAGATCCTGGGGCAGCCTACCCCCAATTTTATTTGCACATTAAACACTTCCACAAACAACATTCCACACAAATGCACACTTAGGACCTTTGGAGTGGGCACACTCAACGGCATCCGGTGGGGGGAAATTTCAGCCTCACTCCGAGTGCCGGTGTCCACTTCCAATTTTATACTGCACCTAGTCACGGAGAGTTTTGGGGGGGAAATGGGGCTGTGTGTTGGCATCAGCTGGTGTAGGACACATGGTGCCGGCACTGCCCGCACCCCCCCAACCACAAAATGCACCTTTTCAACACACACCAACATTACATTGGAGCAGGGAGGGAGACTAGAGGTCTTATTACACCTCTGTTCTCAGTTAGCTGCCTGGGGCTGGAGGCTAGGAGTGGGAGCTGGCCGTCTGCCTGTGGTCTGGAGTGGTGGGTTGCTTTGCTCTGCATTGGACGGGGTGCCTGCTCACTATTACCCCTGCGGAACGGGGCTAGCTCTGGCGTCCAGGAATGGTTGTACCTCAGGTATGGCAGCACGGGACCAGAGTTAGGTAGGTGTGTATGGGGAGTGTGAATGGGTGTCTGGTGTACATCCTTGTAAGTCTTGGGTTGTATGTGTATGTGAGAGCATGAGGGAGGGAGTGTATGAATGTGTTTGTGTGTGACTGTATATGTCAGGTGGGGTTTTGGACTCCTCCCCTCTCCTGGGACATCTGGCAATACTACAACATCTTTGCCTACCCTCCCCTGCCTTAAGCATCTGTCTGGTCGCTCCCGGTGGCTGCCTGGTGGGATCTGGTTCCCTTAGCTCTGTTGGGTCCTCGGCGGGGTGGGTCGCCCTTGGGTCCTGGGCTGCTGGGTTCCGGGCCCAGCCGACTTCGGGGTGGCTGCGCATGGCAGGCCTGAGGGCTTGCCGTGATATCTCCGGGACTCTGCCGGCTGCTGGTTGTGACCCCTGGGGTGATCCTCTGCGCCTCTCGAGTGGGGGTTGGGGCTTCTCTGGTGACGGCCTCCTGGGGTCTCCACGCTCTGGAGTGACCTCTGGACTTGGAACTCCTTCCATCTTCTGTACGTTGGGGGCAGGTCTGTGGCCCTTCACACTCACTATTGGATGCTCCTATAGAAAAACCTTACACATACAAGCGTGCATACGCACACAGGTGCTCACATGGTGATTTCATAAGTATGACTTGGACATCTTCAGCACATGATCTAAGGTTGTGGTTGGCCCTAAATGCCTTAGTAATAATAACTGTATGATTGTCAGCAAACATTTTTACTTTTATATATCTTCATGTAGCTGATGCAGCAATGTTTTTGTCTTGTGGTTTGTTTTTCCCCCCTCCTCTCTTTCTGCAGGTCTAGAAGGGATTCTGGTTCATTTATGTTTATTCTATCCGAAACCCCCTTCCCCTTTACCTCCATCTCTTCCTTCTCTCTCTTCTTTTTCTTTCACTTTTGTCTCCGTGTCCGGTTCGAATCTTAAAAAACATCTGAAAATATTTTTAATAAAGTTTTGGTATCAGGCGTGACGTCAGCAGAAGCTGTAACGCTCCACCTGAGAGAAAAACTGTAAGGCTAGTCGCCAGCATTCAGACATCAATTCTGATTGCTTCACAGCCGAACAGGACATGGTAAAAAAAAAAAAAAGAAGGCTAAAAGCTATCATCTATTTACACAATAAATTTTTGTTTATGCCACGCAATACTGCAGTATTTTGCAGATATGTAGGTAACTTCCACAAGCTGTCTTTTCCTAATTTTGAATGGTTAGCCTGTTATCTATACTAATAAAAGGCAAAGCCCTTACTGACTCACTAACTGACTGACTCATTCACTCATCACTAATTCTCCAACTTCCCGTGTAGGTAGAAGGCTGAAATTTGGCAGGCTCATCCCTTACAGCATACTTAGAAAAGTTGGGCAGGTTTCATTTCGAAATTCTAGGCGTAATGGTCATAACTGGAACCTATTTTTTCGTCCATATACTATAATAGACTTCAGTTTGATGGCCGTGGGAGGCGGAGTTATGCCTCCCACGTAATTTAGTGCCTGCCCATATAAGGCCGTCCATCAGCGGCAATCCAATAGAAACACTGCCGCTAAATATTCACGGGCGAAGGGCTGTGTTTATGCAGACAAAGATGAGATGGTCAGGGTGGTGTTTGGAACAAACTCAAGCGAAACTGCGAGAGAAACTTTTAAGTCCCGGGTCTTAGCTAACATTAAATACAGCAATGGACATCGCAGAGATGGCACCAGCACAGCTGGGAAACTTCAATGCAGTACATCGAGGCAACTCACGCGTGAACTGGCGCGAGTGCACAGACAAAAGACAGTTCCAAAGAGTGCTGAACAAAAACTGAATTACACAATTGAGAAGGCAGCAAAAAAATATGAAGCGTGTGACATATACAAACATATTCATAAATGCAGCTACTGCGAACGAAGCACACAGTGGAAAAAGTCAATGTCCCGCTAAAGGAAGACAGTGTAAAAAAAAACCCGTGCATGCAGTGTGTCATGTCTCAGATAAAGAGGAAGCGGCGGTTTATTGATGCGTGAAACAAATCAATGAATGAAATCTGTTATCTTTACAGCGATTGACAAACACGAATGTAACTTAACACAACACATCCTACAAATAAGAACCTGATTAAAAGAAATAATGATAATCAAATCCTTGATGACAGCAATACTCAATAACACTCACAAAACAATTACTGTATATTGACAATCATGTTCGTTATTTTTAAATGTTCCTTTTCTTTTTCATAATCTTTAACACACTACTTCTCCGCTGCAAGCGCGGATATATATCTATACTAATAAAGGCAAAGCCTGACTGACTGACTGACTGACTGACTCACTCACTCACTCACTCACTGACTCACTCATTGACTCACTCACTGACTCACTCACTCACTAATTCTCCAACTTCCCGTGTAGGTAGAAGGCCGAAATTTGGCAGGCTCATTCCTTACAGCTTCCTTACAAAGGTTGGGCAGGTTTCATTTCGAAATTCTACGCGTAATAGTCATAACTGGAAGCTATTTTTCTCCATATACTGTAATGGAGTTGAGCTCGAGCCGTGGAGGCGAGTTTCGTGTGACATCATCACGCCTCCACGTAATCCGTGAACTGACTATCAAGGCGGTATGTAGAAAACCAGGAAGAGCTCCAAAAGCGCTGAAGAAAACATGCATTATATAATTGAGAAGGCAGCAAACAATAAAGCGGCGAGTGACATATACAATCATATTCATGAGTGCTGCTCGAACAAAGCATGGTGTAAACCTAAAGTTTAAATTAAGTTCATAGACAGGATGCCGCTGGTGTTTGTCATGCCCACGGGTACATCGGGATACAAGTTTAATGAGAGGATGGGATATAAAACAAGAGTTTTGATCACTTTGTAACCAAGTTAAAATTGTAGTTGAAGGGCTGTGCTTATGCAAATTCAGAGACTGTTTTTTTGGGGTATTGACAGTTAAAGCGGGTGGGGAGTCAAGTCATCATCTCCTCCGTTCACCTCATTTCGCTGTGAGCTGAGCTCTGCAGCTACTGCTCTTGAGGAACCAACTTTGTGGCGCTGCCACCAAATACTCACAGAAAAATCCACAAGTAAATACACACACTGTCTCTAGAGTTTCTCCACACTGAATCCTCAGGCACTACTTACAAAGGTTACATTGACAATCGTTACGTTATTTTTAAAATGTTTCCTTTTCTTAGCACAGCTGAGAGCTTCGATGCATGTGCTCCATACGTTAAAAGTCACGCGATTTAATCACAATTTGCATTACAAACAATGGGGAACTTCTGTCAATGCATGATTTCTGGTACACCGATTACATTAATCAGCCTTCGATTCATTTTACCCTCAGCACCCTCTTGGTTTGAGAAGAAGTATGAAAAATATGAGGTTACACATGAAAAAAATCACCAATTGAAGCTTTATGAATAATCGATTCGCCATCAATAATTGTTTTGGTAAAGCCATACTCAGTGTAATCCTCCTTCCATTTTATAATTTTTCCGCCACTACCCATGATTAAATGAACAGTAAAAAAGTAAGAGCGAAGTGAGGGTGATTTATTCAGGCAGGCAGGCGACAGCTCAATAGCTCGAATTTGGATATAAGTAGCTTCTATTTAGTCGCCAGAAATATCTTTGTTAGGAATGGAAGTTGAATTTAGTCTTTAAATTTCTATGGTAAAGAAAAAGTTATGCAATGATGACTACATTTAACTATATAAAGTCAAAACTTGTATATATAAAGTCACTGTTGGAATAAATAAAGTCAAAACTTAAATAAATAAAGTCAAGCTGGAATATATAAAGTCAAAACTTGAACATATAGCCTAAAGTCATTCCCAAATATATAAAGTCAAAACCTGAGTATATAAAGAGCAGCTTGGAATATTTCGGAATATATAAAGTAAGCGCTAGAATATATAAAGTCAAAACTTAAATATATAAAGTCAGCGTTGGAATATATAAAGTCAGCGCTGGAATCTATAAAGTCAAATCTTGAATATATAAAGTCAGCGTCAGAATACAGGCTATAAAGTAAGCACTGCAATATATAAAGTCAGTGTCGGAATATACAAAGTCAGCGCAGGAATATCCATCCATTTCCCTACACGTTGAATCTGAACACAGGGTCACGGGGGTCTGCTGGAGACAATCCCAGACAACACTGGGGCTAAGGCAGGAACCAATCCTGGGCAGGCACATGCATCATTTTCAAAACATTAACCGAACAGTGTTTTTTTAATTTATTTTTCTGAATACGTTTTTGTTAACTTAATTCAGTTCAGAGTCGTTTCAATCAATAGATTTTGACTTTCACTTTATATATTCAGGACTGAGTTTATATACTCCGATGTTGACTTTATATAATCAGGAATGACTTTATATATTCCAGCTGACTTTATATATTCAAGTTTTGACTTTTATATATTCCAGCACTGACTTTATATATTCAAGTTTTGACTTTATATATTAGGGAATGACTTTATATATTCTGGCCTTACTTTATATATCCACAAAATCAATTTATTTGCCTGTTTGGCACCCTATAGTATATGTGTGTGTGTTATATATGTACACATGTATGTATGTATGTATGTGTATATATATATATATATATATACACACTAGCAAAATACTCAGCCAGTAGTAGTGTGTTAAAGAAGCAATGAAAGAAAAGGAAACATTTTGAAAATAACGTAACATAGATTGTCAATGTAATTGTTTTGTCACTGTTGTTAGTGATGAGTGTTGCTGTCATATATATATATATATATATATATATTTAAATATATATATATTTACACACACACACAAACATATATATATATATACATATCTATACATATACACATATATATATATATATCACACACACATATATACATACATATATATATCTACATATATACACACACAGCTATTTTGTATCAGTTGAATCGCTGCTTGTTAAAACGGATAACTTCCGCTCTTACGTCGAAGTCTGCGTGGATATTATGAACTATCGTATCTGTTCAAGTTCTATTTAAATTTTAAATAGAAGGAATTTTTATTTAGTCGACAGAAATATCTTTGGTAGGAATGGTAAAACAGACAGGAATATTATTCCTGAATAAATCAACTCAAACCTTAAACAACTTATAATATTTTGCTCTCCATAAAATATATCCTGTCTAAATTATACAAATTTAAATATGAACATGCTGCATAACAAAATCTGGAAATATAAATAAAATGTGTTCCTTTCAGCAATAACAAATCAAATCATTCAGTTGTCTTTGCTCATATGTCATTTTGGAGCTGGGCGTCTGGCATCTTTTTGGCAAAAGTTCGCTTTATGTTTGGTGTGAGGTTCTGTGTTGTTGAGATTCTCAGGATGGATTGCAGGTGCTCATCAGTGAGGCTGACTCCTGTGTGCTGTTTTGTTAGTCTTTATCACGGGAAGAGCTTCTCACACAGATATGTGCCCAAACATGCACAAGGTTCAAGCCGCATGTACACAGACTTTTTGTTCTTCAAAGTCACCAAAGCGCTGTGCAAACTCAGTGCGCTCAGTTTATCAGCAAAGTGCGTTTGGGAATACGGTAGTGATGACTTGGTTCAACATTACTTGGCAACAGAGAAAGTGGGGCAAGTTGCTGGTGCATTTGTGTCTCCCATAAAAGCAGCTTCACTTGAAATCACTTGTGGATTGTCACGCGGTAAAACGTCCGCTGAAGTGT
>NW_024379306.1:50000-51190 GCF_016835505.1 Polypterus senegalus
CTAACAACTCACAACTCTAAATTTCTGGACTCTTTTAAAAAGGGCTTACCATTAATGCAAAGGAAAATATAATTCTTTTTTCCTTAATTTTTTCCCTGAAAACCCCATTTTAAAAACCTTTTTCAATGCCTTTTAACGAAAATAACATGTTTTCAATACGGGCCAATCATAATTCCTAATATTGGGTTTGATCTTTATATTTTTATAATGGCTCAAGGTACCACTATGTTTTTACCCCGTTTAGAGGGGTTGGGTTTTTTTGATCGTGTTCCTCCCAAACCTTTATAAAAACTTGAAAAACTTCGTCCCCAAGAATAGTTAACCTAAGATTAAATACTGTATTGGATTTTAACCCTTTAATTTAAAAAATAAAAACTAATTTTTTTAAAACTCAAAACCTAACCCTAATTTAAACCCCCAACCTTAAATATACAATAATTAAAATATCAATTTCAAATCCCAAGGTTTCAGAATAAAAACTACCTAAAAGATGAAACCTCTAAAACAACAAACCATTATCTAAATTTTATTAAAAATTTCAAGATTTGCAGCCTTTAAACCTTTTTTCCCCAGAAATTTGGGTGTGGACTTGAAGCCTCATTGTCAAGCACAATAATGTCGGGGATGGTGTCCCCCCTCTGTTGTTTCCCCGGAAACAAAGTTAAAAAACATTAAGAAACCAAACAAAATTTTAATAATAATTGTAATAAATCTTCCTCTGGGCCCGCAAAAAAAAACACATTTTTAGATGACATTACCTTGGGTTGTAATCTTTTAAAAATTCCTAATATATAAATACCCCGCCAAAACGGTAGGACAATTTAAAAATTTTTTTTTTTTCGTTTAAGTCTATATTATATTAAAGTTTTAACCCCGTTTCAACTTCCCCGGGATAAAAAAATTTTTTCAAAAAAAGAAAATTTTACATTTTTTTTTTTGCTTATTTCAACTCCTAAACTGAATATCACTGTTTTTAGACCAAAAAAAAAAACATTTATGACCCTGAAAATTGTGAAAAAGAGAAGGGGCCTTTTTTAAAAACCCGCCGGGTGTTGTTTTAAAACCTTTTTTTTTAAAACCAAAATTTATTTTTTTAAAAATTTTATTATTTAAATTTTTCCCAATCCCCTCCAAACAAACCCCCTTTAAAATGGTAAAACCCCGGGGGGGAAAATTTGGGTATGTTTTGT
>NW_024379307.1:0-5989 GCF_016835505.1 Polypterus senegalus
TATTTTTATCTATCTATCATCTATCTTATCTACATCATCTATCTATCTATCTATCTATCCAAATATAGGCCTTTAACATCATCTATATCTACTACATTATATAGTTTCATATCTATCTATCTATCTATCTATCTTATCTATTAAAAGGCCATCTACCTCTATCTATCTATCTATCATCTATCTATCTACCATCTATCTACTTAGCACCTTCATATCTATCTATCTATCTATCTACTATTAAAGTGCCTTCATATCTATCTATCATCTATTTCATCTATCTATCTATCTATCTATCTATTATCTATCTATATATAGTTTCATATCTATTCTATCTATCTATCTATCTATCTATTATATTGCCTTTCTATATCTATCTATCTATCTATCATCATATAAATACATTTTACTTTTTTTTAAATTTTTAATAATTTTATTGTAATCATTCCATACAAATCGATCAATTTTTACAAAAAAATAGGATTTAGATTGAAAACAAGTCACCACCCAAGGGGTAAAACGAAAGCTTGTAAAACATATCCTAAATTGATGAGTTTAATAGACCAATAGAGATGAATGGAAAAGAAAAGAAATAAGGAGATAATTGCTTCCTTTGTGCTTTAAGAGCTTATTCAAAAATATTATTGATTAGATCCTCCCGATTTTGAAAATATTCTGTACAGATCCTCTAACTGAATATTTGATTTTCCACTTTCAAATAGTATAAAACATCAGTTACCCACTGACTTAAAAGAGGAGAGTTTGGGTTCACTACAGAAGTGTAATGAATGAATCAAGTTTGTTTGTCCTTCTATCTTTAAACACATCTGGAAGAACACCAAACACACCCTGTTAATATAACACCTTCCACATCTATCTTTAGCATGGGAAAAGGCACTATATAAATAAAATCTATCCATCTATCTAAGTGTCATACTTCACATCTAAACATTCTAATTATTTGTGTTTAATAAAAGCAAAACTTTTAATGAGAACATCAATGTGATCCACAGCACAAATGTGTTTTCTTGTTTAAACCCATTTAAATAAGCTGTCACCACAAGGCTTTGCTTATAATTTACATCTGTTGCTAATTGTGTTTTTTAAATATACACAATATAGCTTATTTCTTGTAAGGCACTTTAGCATCACACCCATATGAGCATATTGGACATCCCATTCCAACACTATGGGCACTAATATGGATGTGGTGCCCCTCACAAGAGCCTTTTCCAAGGTTTTGCAGTATGTCAGATGGAATTTATGCCTTCAGCCCTGTGAAGGCAGGTATTTATGTGTGGGATGAGCTGGCCTGCCTCACAAAGTGTTCAGTAGGGTTGAGGTCAGGGCACTGTGAAAGCCACTTAAGGTCCTCCCATGTCTTTATGGACATTTTATGGACTTTTTCTTTGCCGGAAGAGGTATTCCCCAAGCTGTTGTCACAAAGTTGGAAGTTTACAGTTGTCTAGAATGTCTTTGTATGCTGTAGAATTAACAGTAACCTTTACTGGAACCAAGGGTATAAGCCCAACCCTGATAAAAAAACCACAGCCATTTTACCTCCTCCTATCTTTACTGTAGGCAGTATAGCCATACTCCTGGCATTCTCCAAACCCAGATTCATCTCTCAGATTTCCAGATAGTGAAGTGTGATTCATCACTCAGAGAACAGATTTTCACTTCTCCAGAGTCTAATGGTGGCATTTTTAAATGAAAATGGTCTTTGTCCACACAATATCATTTACACATAAATTATGCAAGTTTCTCTGCCCACATTAAATAACTGAAAACACATATGATGATGTTCGCCATGCAGGGCAGGCACGATTCATCAGAAAAAGAAAGAGAAAAGTCCTCTTGAAAGGATGGTTAAGCAGTCAGCATGGATTTAATGTAAAACAGTAGCAATATTTAAGTAATTTGCTCCTCATGCATGTACAAGTATGTGACATTCAAACAATACAAAAACACAATTTAGATGCATACAGGTAAGCAAATACAACAAACGCCATGGAAACTCTTTAATGTTTTTTTATTGTAATATGATTTTCTTCCATGATGGGTGACCAATCAGTGAATGACACATTGTAATAATCAGGAAGCAATAAAGGAAGGATGACATAATAAACATGAACCAGTCAGAGCATAAATATCTGTGCTTTCAAATCTTACATTTCCACCAATCCACACTGCTGAAGATGAGCACATGGCTTTGAAGATCCTTATCAAAAATCTCAAATTTTAGGGTTTAAAAGTTTAGAGGTAGTGCAGACGAAAAGTGACAGACTAATGTCTGCATTTTTCAGTGAAAGTGTAGTAGTGTGGATGCAGGTCATGTGATTGACAGGTTAGGGTTTCATTATAAGCATTTGTGTTTAAACCAATTTGTCATTAATTCAATAATGAGAAACCTTGAGGTCTTAGGATGATCAGCATCAGACATGAAGAATTTTCACTTCTGAGCACTTGTTGGTGCTAGAGACATGAACTACCATTTCAATAACTGGCACCAAGAGTGGCGCTTAGTGGTGGCAAGTGGGAGACACCCCAGGGCCTGCGCCTAAGGGGCCCCGCTTTGAGATCTGTGAATCTGTCAAGTTATATTCTCCAGTTATATTTTGATAAAGTCTGTTATCTTGCAAAAATTTAGCTGAATACTGTAATGAGAAAATCCAGTGTATGTTAACATTATTTTTATTAAACTCATGCTCAAGTTTATTCAGCCCACACGTACCGGTAACAGCATTTGACATAACCAGCTCCGTGTGGGGTTGGTCAGCTCGAGGCCCGACACCCCTAAGGCCGCCTGACTGGCACTGTTTTAAAATGAATAAGAAGCAGCATGCAATACGAGAATTTAGGAATTGGGAGGAAGATGCTGGAGTGATACCTCTTAGTGCAGGCTCCTTGAAGGTTGACAATATTGGGGGTGAGGCCCAAGGTGACTCATTATCTTCAGCTCTGACATGAGAGCCTGAGTCTCACTTCTTCTTGCAGTGGCTGTTTGGTAGAAATTCAAAAAAGTTTTAATTAAACATGCATCTGTCCTTTCCAAATGGTCAGTCAGCATCATTAGATATGACACAAGTGCAAGACAGATTAGAACTTTTTACAACTGTTCTGAAAACTATTTTTTTATTAAAGCAACTAACCATCATAGTGAGGAGTATTTTTCAATCATCAAAAACTTTCTCCCTGGTTCCCCAAGTACCTTCAAGAAAGCAGTGCTGCATTTTGGCATATGGAGGATTTTACATATAAAGCAAAGGTAGGTGGATACCAGCCCATCTCAATCCCAGTTATTTAATATATATATATTTAAATCTAATAAAATAGTCCAGCCATCAAATATAGATAGATAGATAGATGAGATAGATAGATAGATAGATGTAGAAGACACTTATAGGTAATAGATAGATAGATAGATGGAGTTGAAAGGACTAGATAATGACATAACAGACAGACAGACAGACAGATAGATAGATAGATAGATAGATAGATATGAAAGGATATATAATGGGAGAGTAGATAGATGATATGTAAGGATATATAATAGATAGATAGATTTGAAAGGCATTTATATGACAGCCAGACAGACAGACAGACAGACAGACAGACAGATAGGATTAGATAGATAGATAGATAGATTTGAAAGGCACTATATGACAGCCCGACAGACAGATAGATAGATAGATAGATAGATAGATAGATAGATAGATAAAATTAATTCTTTATGTTTATATAGTGCTTTTCACTACTCGCATTTTTTAAAAACGAAAAATTTTTTAAAAAACTTCAACTATACTAAGTGCATCATCCAACTGGATGATACAATGGCACCATTCTGCATTACTTTGCCCACATTAGCTAATTAGGTGGTGAAGGATTGGAGATAGTTACAGTTAGAGACAGGGAATGAAAAAGGGGGCCCAAATGACTAGGCTGTGTCAATGTCAGAAATTATGATAGGAAATACAGATTGGAAAATTTAATCAACTGTTCTGAAAACTATTTTTTAAAAATTAAAGCAACTAGCCATCGAAGTGTGAATTAGCCAGAACATAGAGATAAAACCACTCTTTACGAAGAATGCCCCCGGGGAAATTCAATAACCACAGGGAGTTATCTAAAGGAATGTGCCAATTTTAGCACTGTGTCCCCATTACTATACTGGGGCATTGGGATCCACATTCGACCACAAGGTAAAAAGCCCCTGCTGGCCTCACCAAAACTTTTTCCCTGCAGCAACACAGGCTTTTCCTAGTTGGTGTCCAATCTAAAGTGGCCAACATGTAGCTTCAGGTGGATGACCTGTTGATGCCAAAGTAGGTTTGGGGATAGATGAGTAGAAAGATGATGATGATGATGATGATAGTCTCATAGAACTTAATTTCACATTTTCCGACTTTAGTGCAGACTGTGAGTGGCTCGGGCATGGTTAACTCCAGCCCCATAAAACCAGAGTTCGCCCTTTAAAATGATACACAGTGTTAAAAAGTACTTTTACTTGGTTTTGAAAGAAATAAAATGCTGATTACAAGATACTAGGTTTATTATATTACAGATAGAATGGCCTATGTTTCATTCATGGGGAACCTGGAAAATAACAATGTTGGCCAAATTCATTTTTATATCAGCCTTGTTATAACTATAATACAATTGTTTTAAAGTTTAGGTTAAAGATTTGGTAAGTTCATCAAGATAAAAGTGAATGATATTAATCCTGAGAACTTGTTGACTTGATAGAGTACCTTTCTATAATAAACATCTTCCTGGGTTGCAGAAAAACCCAAATTTGATTCCAGATTTATTTGTTTAAAAAATGGCAAAAGAATGACTTATCAAAAAATAACTTTGACGATTCAGCAACCAAGTGTTTAGAATCTACAACCCTTATTCACTGGTAGACCTAAAACAACCTACCCTATTTGAGTAGTAACATCGTCCAAAGAGCTTTAAAAGGGAAAGGACAACTATGTCTACATTTAAACATATAAACACTGATAAGAGGCTCAGTTAAAGTCCCCACAGGCAGTCAGGGGATGATGAATCTGTGCCTTCATTTTTATACAAATCCCTTTCATAGTAAACATTACACCAATGTATTTTATAGACATAAGTGGATTCAGAAAAAAAAAAGACTCCCTTTACATTTTTTTATATTTTGTTTGCAGCCTTGGCTAAAATTCTTTACATTAATTTTTTTCCTTCATCAAGCAACACTCAGTACTCTAAAATGACAAAGTGAAAATAGGATTTTTTGAAATGTATTTTAAGTGTGGAATTCGCCTGAAATTGAGTCACAGAAGATCAGGAGACACCAGCATTGGAGGACAGCCCAAAGGGAAGAAAAGAACACCCTATCCAGGCAAAAAATATTCACTTTTTTATTTCAACAACTTTAAATGTCTCCAAAACCTCAATTTACAGAGCTGCAAGATTCTCAATTGTTAAATAGTTTGTGAAACATTTTAGGGTGTTTTTCAAAAATATCTGCTAAAACAGTGTTTCTTAACCTCTGAGTTCTGACCCAGCCTTGGGATGTGGCCACAAGCTGCTATTGTTGATGTTGATGGTGGGTTGTGGTAGGCTGGTAGAGAGTCACAGTAGATTGTGGGAGGTTGTAAGTGGGTCATGGTGAGTATCCACTCCACTAAGCAAAAGAAGATTAAGAGGTGACATGATTGAAGTGTTTAAAATTATGCTGAATTAGTCAAGTGGATCTAGATGGTGACTTTAAAATGAGTTTCATCAAGAACATGTGGATACAGTTGGAAACTTGTGAAGGTAAATTTGCACAAACATTAGAAAGTTTTTTTTACACAAAAGAATGATAGACACTTGGAATAAGCTACCAAGTAGTGTGGTAGAAAAGTAAGACTTTAGGGACTTTCAAAACTCGACTTATGTTTTTTGATTAATTGTGACGATCTGCCAGCTTTTTGAATGGCTTTCTTGTTAGAGTGTTCAATGTTCTACTGATGATTGCAAT
>NW_024379308.1:0-23343 GCF_016835505.1 Polypterus senegalus
GGGGCCACACAAGATACTGAAAAGCATTTTGAGTAGCAGAAATTAAGTTTTTGAAAAAATGGACTAGCCTGCCACATCTTCATTTCACTCTGATTTTAGGGTGTCTACACAATTGAGCCCTCTGTAGGCAGAAAACTTTTATTTCCATTAAAAGACTTGGCATCCTTTTGTTCCTAAGACATTGCCCTGTCGTTATTTGTATAGATATCCAACTTCATATTGAGATCTGAGGTATCTAATGTGTTTCTTTAAAGTGTTCCTTTAATTTTTGTGAGCAGTGTACTAATTTCAGTCATTTAGGTAGAAGTCAAATTCTTTATATTTAGTCCACACTGGAAATTGAATATGCACCAATCAGATTAATCATCAGCAGAGGTTGGTTAACTTGGCGGTAAAGTCATGCGACTTTCACAAAAGCATCAGGTTTGAGTTATTGTCGCTGGTTAAGAGCAAAAGGTTAGTGAAATAAAAGTTAAAAAAACAAAAACACACACAACAAGAAATATTCAGATATTCATTTCAAATACTTAATCACACAGACTAACGTTACTCCGTTTTGCGTTTTTTCTTGTATTCTCCGTGTTTTGTCAAGGTGGCACGGTGGCGCAGTGGTAGCGCTGCTGCCTCGCAGTAAGGCAGCGTTCTCAACCTTTAAGTATTTGCACCGAGTTTTCATAACAGTTTTTATCGCCCCAAACATTTGTTTGAAATGTACAGTAAATGCATATTTTATTATACCTACTTAACTTGTATCGACATTTATCTAACTCTATATTTATTGTTCTAGTATCAGAATGTAGTTTAAGTTAATTTGTTTTGGTTTCAACAGATTTTTTTTCATATTTTTGATTCTTGTTTTCTTTTTTTCACATCTTTGCGCCCCCTTTTTTGTTACTTTGCGCCCTACAGGTTGAGAGCCACTGCAGTAAGGAGACCCGGGTTCTTTTGTTCTCCCTGCGTGGAGTTGCTTTATTGACATGAGCCATGTTTATTTATCATAACAATTAATTTAACAGAGAATGAAGAAGTTTCATTCATTTTATATACAAATAGCATGTTTCGAAATATAATAATTTAGTGCATTAAGCATAATAAAAGTATTTTTGATAAAAACAATTATTTGCAACAGATGTACATATATATATATATATTATTTATTTTAATCTGACATGCCATTTTTTCAGTGTGAGATTTACGAATATATGAACCCCAAAGAGTCGCTTATTCACTATTCAACTGGCAGCATACACACTGTCTACTGGTGATGTTTCATATCTCATCAGCATTCTTTACACACACATTGACAGGTAAGGCCCATATTTGGCTGATAAAGAACGGCGAGAGAGACAGCGAGAGCGCGCATTTGCTCTTCACCCTCCATGTGTTCGAAATTCGCCGTTGCGATTCCACAATTCAAACTCATTCAGTAAAAATGAAAGTGTAGACTGGTGTACAAAAAACGGATTTCAGTTGTGACCTTAATTTAAATATTTAGCTGTTTTTAAAATGTTTTAATTCTGATGCTTTCATCGATTTTAATACAGACTGTTCAACAAAAGGATAACAAGAAAAACAAAAGAATATTTTATTTAAGGTCTAAATTTAGTTTTTTTAAATATTCGATAGTTATTTTTTTTTAGTCTGGTCCCACTTTTTATAAAATTGAAAACCGTTTGTGGTGTTACCTTTATTTGTAAATGAAGTCCATGCGCCTATCCGTCTCCACGGGAATCTCCGTCGCTTTATTGTAAAAGTCCTTAATTTCCTTTAGTTTTAAAATTCTTAATCTTCCGTTTTGGCAGTCAATCGGAA
Organism: Polypterus senegalus; assembly: GCF_016835505.1. NCBI lineage: Eukaryota > Metazoa > Chordata > Cladistia > Polypteriformes > Polypteridae > Polypterus > Polypterus senegalus. Next base: position 1,813 of record NW_024379308.1, read on the forward strand.
CAAAAAAAAAAAATAATAATAATAATAATAATAATAGGCCCGCTGCTATGCACTTGATTTTCTGATATTGCTGACTTGCTGGCGTCTCTGTGTCAGCAGCAACCAGCACCTGTTGAGCTCACATGCGTCCCTTCAGGCCGCACGGTATTGTCAGCCTCACCTGGTTTTCCACTGCGGTTTTGTGTCCGATATGTCACACACATTCATTAAATATATTAGCCAGACTGTGGAAAGTCAGGGTGTGTAATAAACGTGTCTGCACACCTTATATTGGCAACATGCAGAGAGACAGCAACAGGCACGCGTATCAACCCCGCGTGTGAGGAGAGCGCAGTCCGACGGGAGGCGAATCTCGTCTCTGCCGCATCTCGCGTTTCGCCCTTCTATTTAAACAGGAAATGCACCAATTCAGCGATTTTGACTATATAAAAAAAAAAAAAATCAAAACTACTGGAATCATACAGAAAACAAAGTTATAGCACAAACCGTTGGACACATGTATTATTATTATTATTTTTTTTTACTTTTCATGATGACAGGTGAAGCTCCACAAGTCCCTGGACGTGAGTGCCACTGGTCTGAAGTCATGAGGTGAAGAGGCGCCTGCTGTCTTTGGAACAGTAACAATGCACAATGTTTCCCACAGCAGTGACACTTTCTGAAGCCTTAGGGACAGACTGAGCAGGTGACAGAGGACACCACAAAGTTGGTCATATACTAGAAACATATGCACTGCATTTGTAATTCCAACAGATGGCACATCTCAGACACTAACAATTCTTTACGAATATCACCCTTAATGGCATATAACAGAAACAAATGCTTTGCATTCATCATTCCAACAGATGGTGCATCACAAACATTAACAATGCTTTTACAAATCCCATTCCCAATGGCACATATCTGAGGCTTATGCATTGCATTTGAATTTCCAACAGATGGCACATCTCAAATATTAACACTGCTTTACAAACTTCACTCCTATAGGCATAAAACAAACAATTACATTGCATTTGTCATTCCAACAGATGGCACATCAGAAAGTCTAACACAACTTTTACGGATCCAACTCCCAATGCCATATAACAGAAACAACTGTGTTGCATATGCATTAAACGGTGCACTGCAATCATCAGCACTGAGGTCTTTAACCCATTTTAGACAGCTAACAGTGCTTTTACAAATCCCATAACAAAAGACATAGAGACATATGCATTGCATTTGTAATTCTAACAGATGGTGCATCACAAACACTAACAATTCATTATGAATCTCACTCTTAATAGCTTATAACAGAAACAACTGCATTGCATTTTTCTTTCCAACAGATGGTGCATCACAAAATTAACACTACTCATACAAATCCCACTTCAAATGGAATATAAGAGAAGTATATACATTACATTTGTCATTCTAACAGATGGCACATCTCAAACATTAACACTGCTTTGCGAATCCCACTCCCAATAGCATATAACAGAAGCAAATGTTTTGTATCTACATTATGTGGTGTGCAGCAGTCATCAGCACTGAGGTTTTCTTAGACTTTAAACCATTTTAAGTTGCTAGTCTAAGGTTATACAGCTAATAGCATATGAATCATTAAAGGGTCTTCTTTTCCAGCAGGTGCCCACCCAGCAGAAATACACACAACAGTAATTTAAAATGACTATACATTAAAATGCATTTCAAATAAACGTACAAGTAACCAGGAAACATTTCACGGAGTATTGCAATTTCAAGTGGCCTATTCATGATTCTAAATAATGTATTCACATGTCAGTACCATACGCAAAAATTTAATTTTTAACTTATAGAAACTGTTTTAGAATTAAGTATGCCTTTATTTAATTAAACATTTTCTTGAAGTCTTTATTATTCTTTTACTTAATATTATATGAGGTACCCATTATATATTCACGCCACTGGAAAGCAGCATATTAAGGAGATTAACTATGTTATTATATGTTGTCGTCTTTACTTCATCAGTACACTTAAGTGAACTTGTGACAAGTTAACAAAAAGGGATAACGCGTCATTTTAATTTAAAAACAATATGGGTAATTAAAATAAGTCTTAAAGGAAAATTTGTCCCCTTTAAAATTTGCATTAGCGGTGGGGAAAAATCAATGTATGAGCTGCACGGTGATGCATTGGTGCGCTGATGTATTCGTCACGTAGATGCAGCGTTAAGATTTCTCCGTTGTGGGAAACGCACTCTAATACTATAATATCACTGCTAAACAAATTAAATAATGTGGTAAACGTAAGCTGATAGAGAGTATTGTTATTTAAAAAATATATATCTCGAAATGTGCTGTAATAAGTTACTTTTGTCTTCATAATTGTATCAGTGAATTTCTCTTAAGAATACACAGCTGATATAATTTGTATTCATTTATTTTAAATAGCCATAATGATTATTAACATTTATTTTGAATTTTTGTATAGAGACTCTTACTCAGAGCTCTCTTTTCTTGATTTAACGGGTCTTTCCCAAACCGCCCCTCTACAGAAACACTCACATTCGTCGCATTTCTCCGATTTCCCTCATTAAATTAACAGACACATCGCCCAGCAGAGCGGTCACTTCTACGCGGTATTCGTTTAGACGGATACGTCCAATGCCGTGACGTGCTGATCGCTCAATAAAGCCGCACGAGCACACGAAGTGCCGCCGATTTCCCGCGCCTTCTCGCTAACGAGTCACGTGCGCTGTTTCCGCTGATGATCTAAACCCGCGCGCGCTTCCTCGTGTATGTCTTAGGGCTCATTTATACTTCACGCTCAGAACGCGTACGCGTCCGCATCATGGCTACCACGCGTTCCCAGCGTTCATTTCACGCGTCCTCTGAGCAGGTCCTCAGAAATTAACGCGACGCGTGCGCGAGTTGCAGTACCAGCAAAAAGTCGGGGGGCGCAGTTTGCTAAAAGTCGGAACGTGACGTCAGAGTCTCTGTTTACTATCTACATGTGACAGCAAGCCTCTATGGAGATCCTTCGGGGATCGATGTGCGCGCTTTGCTGTTTGATAAATGGTTCAAAGTGTTGAAGCAAAATGCCGACATACAGATGCATTCGTGGTGCTTTTATATTCAAGCGTCGCATATTCCCGATCGTAATGACACGATACATTTTAAAAGTCTCATATACTATCTTTTGTGCCGTCTATTTTTTATTTTTTTACTTTACCTGCTGTCAGGTACAAGAAGCTCGTAGCGATGAAAAACTGGGATGACGTTTACGATGGTCTGCTTTAATAATAAAGTAAACTACGAGGTTAAAGTGGACATTTCGAGATTAAAGCCGAAATTTCAACTTTAATCATAAAATACACGTTTTCACCGTGTCTTTTATTTTTTTCTCAGTGGCTCAAATACAGCGCTATACATTATGTTGGCGATGTGAAGTTGGAAAAAAAAAAAATAGACGGCACTAAGACTTTTAAAATGTATCGTCACATGTAGATAGTTCCCGAATGTAATGACACGATACAGTTTAAAAGTCTCACATACAATCTTTTGTGTCTTCTTTTTTAATTTTTTTATTACCGAATTACATTCGGGAACTATCTACATGTGACGATACATTTTAAAAGTCTCAGTGCCGTCTATTTTTTTTTTTTTGCAACTTCACATCGCCAACATAATGTATAGCGCTGTATTTGAGCCACTGAGAAAAATAAAAGACACGGTGAAAACGTGTATTTTGTGATTAAAGTGGAAATTTCGGCTTTAATCTCGAATTGTCCACTTTAACCTCGTAGTTTACTTTATCATTAAAGCAGACCGTCGTAAACGTCATCCCAGTTTTTAATCGCTACGAGCTTCTTGGACCTGACAGCTGCGTCAAGCAGCAAAAGATCACCACACAGAACAAATTAAATGTCTGATATTCCAACTCTCTGCACATTTAGAATCTTTAGATTCATACTTGATATCACTTTCATGATGAAATGCATTAAAGTGTGTATGTTACATTTTACATATAATTTCATTTAAATAATGAATACTGTTAATAATTACACACATGGGGGTGACACGGTGGCGGAGCAATGGCACTGCTGTCTCGCAGGGAGTTACGTTGCTGGTATTTCTTGCTTGTATTCCACACTGTGCTCCGGATTCATTCCAAAGATAAGCAGATTTGGGGATTTGGTGCCGCTAAAATGACGCTAGTGTATGTGTGCTTGTATTCACCTTTTGATGAACGGAGACCTCGTCCAGGGATTGTTTCTCAGTCGTGCCCAATGCTTGTTGGAATGGACACATCCCTGGATTGATGGATTTAATCAATAAACATCCTTTTCACAGATATTGCGGTAAGGTGTTATCGGAATTTAATAGGTGTTTTAGGCAATTCACAACGCAGAGAAGCCAAACATGTTCTCACCGTGATAATATCTCGCACTGCCACCTGGTGGACTCCTCCAGCTTTACGTAAAGTACGCGCGCAAGTATAAACACTTCAACGCTTGCGTAGCAGGAGCGTCCGCTGCAGCATGCGTCGCGTCGCGTGAAGTATAAATGAGCCCTAATTCTACTTTAGAGCATTCACAGCATGGCGCGTTTGGATTGTTGTTGATTTTTGCGGCTGGTCTTGTGGTGTCGGGTGCTCACGTTTCCTCTTTGTTGTCAGGGGACGTGCGCTCAGGTTTCATCTGTGTTGTCAGGGGACGTGCGTGTGAGTAAGACATGCGATGGAGACAAGACGATGTCGCTGTTATTTGTTGGCTCTCCGACTGTTTTTATCCAAAGTGAGTGTAGCGTGCCCTGGTCCAATCCGACTTGTTCGTGTCTGCGTCTTCAAGTAAATGTCTCCCCTTTTATTTTCGTATTTTTCAGAGACCAGAGGCCAACTAGTTAAGGTGACCAAAGATCTCCCAGGAATCATCTTCCGTATAACGTTTGGCCTCACTACACTTAAGGTGCCCTTGTCTTCCCGGTACGGTTACGTGTTTGAACAGGTGAGTAACGTCGACGCTTTAGCTGTCTTTATTCAAGCCGGGTATTTTGAATCCTGTTCTGTTCTCGTTATAGGGCTACATGTATGTCGTGATCATTGCCTTAGGACGTCCCTCTAATTTGAAAACCTTCACATGCCCTAAGCGAGGTATGCTTCTCCTGGGTTGGCACCTTGAGTGTCTCTCCTATATAGTATTCTAAATGAGCTTTTTGGCCATCACAGGTCCACGACTCCTGAGTGATGAGAGATGCAGAGTTGCAGACAGCGAGAAGCTCCCTTGTGTAGGGTCTTCATCCATAAGTCAAGCAGACTGTGAAGCCAACAACTGTTGCTTTGATTCGATCAGCAGCACCAGTCCATGCTACTATGCCAATGATGGTGAGTGGTTGGTAGGTGTGAGTGAGCAAAGGTGGCGGCTGCTGCTGCTGCTGCTGCTGGATATTCATGGTTGTTTGCTTTGTCCAGTGACTGTGCAGTGCACCCTGGATGGCCAGTTTGTGGTGGTGGTGTCTGAGAATGTGACACTTCCTCCCCTGGATCTTGGGTCCATCCAGTTGGTGGACAGCAGTTCCTCCAGCTGCAGTCCTGTGACCATCTTGTCCAGCTTTGTCATGTACCAGTTTCCAGTCAGTGCCTGTGGCAGCACAGTTCAGGTGAGACTCCATCCTGGAATGTCAACCAGCACTGGCCAGAGAGCCCATGCTGCTAATGTGTTGAATAAGATTTTCGGCTAAACAGAATTTGTTGTGTGAGCTAGTAAACTACTGTAAGGACTGGTGGTGCAGATCCAGATTGTCTGGATGACTTTGTGCCCAACTGGAATTATTCCCACATAAATCAAAGATGATTCTTCATGTCATCAGTTGGCACAGTTCTCAATGGTCTGAGATTTTTTGGGTGATTTTTCTATGTTATAAACTTAAGTTTTAGCGCAATAAAAGTTGCATAATGAGATCTGGACCACCCTATAGAACAGTCTACACCCCCTTAACGAGTATTGACACATAGAGACCATGAAAGGTGATCTAGAAAGGCAATTCTGCCACCACCTCCCACTAAGCTTGGTGATAGCAATGATTATGTCCCTGTTTCAGTTGGCTGGTGGCAATGTGACTTACCAGAACACCATGTCTGCTGCCATCACTGTGAGGACTGGTCCAGTAGGCTCCATCACCAGGGACAGTGTCTACAAGTAAGGCTTCTGAACCTGCTTCCTCTAACCCTAGATGTGCTCTCCCTGCTATGATGTGGTGTTTCTCTCCTCAGGTTATTCTTCCAGTGCACCTACTCGGGAAGCCAGGATGTGCAAGTGGAGGCTGAGGTGTATACTGTGGCGCCACCTCTTCCAGTAGTAGAGCAAGGGCCATTTGACCTGGAATTGGTCATTGCAACAGGTACTGTAGGTAGTGGGGTCCTAGGTAGTTTGATTTGCTGATTATTCCCAGAAAGCCATTAAGGTTCTTAAAAGTCTGATAGATCTGAAGCTCAGAGGATGATGAGGTTGGGGTGTGAAAGTTAACGTCCCCCCTCCTTTCCATGGTCAGATTTCTCCTATGACTCCTACTATGTGGATGCTGACTACCCAGTGACCAAAACTCTGAGGGATCCTGTGGCTGTGGAAGTGCACATCATGAACAGGGCTGACCCTAACCTTGTGCTGACTCTTGGGGACTGCTGGGTCACTCCAGGACCTTCTGCTTCCAGCCAGCCCCAGTGGAGCCTTCTGGTGAATGGGTAGGTGACCCCCTGTGTGGGTGGGGAGGAGGGGTGACTGGCTTGTCAGTGCTAACTGGAGGGTCTGTTTGTCCCAGGTGCCCATACACAGGAGACAACTATTTGACCAGCTTGGTGCCTGTGGACAGCACATCTGGAGTGGCCAACCCAAGTCATTACAAGAGATTTGTGTTTGAGATGTTTGCTTTTGTGGATCCTATGGTTGTTCAAGCCTTGGCTGAAAAGGTGAGTATTCTGCCCAAATGGGAGTCCTGTTTCTAATGCTGCTTTGAGGCTCTTATGGTCTTGTTATAAATGCTTGGGCTTCAATTGGGAAGTCCATGGTCTTAAATGGAAAAGAGGTTTGCCATATAGTTTGTCTCGTAGAATTGTGGTTCCCCTTTGCTTTCTGTAGATCTTCATCTACTGTGTTGCTGCTGCCTGCAATCCCTCTGCCACAGACCCCTGTACTCGGAGCTGTCCTGCAAGAAGTGAGTACGCCTGTCATGGTTTGGCTGTAGATCTCCTAGTAGAATGCTTAATGGTTTCAAATGTGTTGTCCTGTCAGTCACTCGATAGAAACTGAGTAGTGTATTGACTGCTTGTCTGTCAGTGTGCAAAATTTGTCTTTCTACCTTTAAGGGGATTCGGTGTGTTTGTAAGAGTAACCCTTAATTTCCAATGCTTTCAGGATCTGGCAGAGCAGCAGACAGGTTGGCACAATATGTTCCATCCAGGAAGAATGTGCTCCTTCACAGCGGTCTAGTGCTCTTGCAGGCTGACCAGGTGCAACCATCTAAGCTGGAGGATGAAGGTAATCCTTTTGACTCCCAGTACTGAAGTTGGCCAGGACATGGTGTTTTTTCTTTTTCTTTTTTTGGTTAATGCTGATTGGAGAGTAAATGTCCCTTTTCTTGTCCTCCCACAGCCCCTCTTACCACTGGATACCTGGTTCTGGGAGCTGCAGCTGCCATGTTGATGGTGGTCCTGGTTTTGGGTGTAGGTGCTGTGGAGAGGTTCAATTGGCAAAAAGTAAATCTGAAGTCTTAAATCGCAAGTCAGGCAGTCCTAAATTTTCTGGTTTGTGGACAAACTGGATTGGCACCCAACCGTGGCCAGGTGTTTTTTTTTGAGGTTAGTAGCCCCCCACCCCCCTTCTTCAATACTTCACCCTTAACAAGCCAAATACGTTCTAGTAGTGGTTGGCACAGCTCTTTCTGCTCCAATGCTGGTACCTACTTTTCTTGTGATCAAAATGGGTGGGGAGGCAACGTGACTCGAATAACTAAGGTTTTCGGTCTCGTTTCATTTACCGTAAGCTTTGGTGCAAGAGACAATTGTCAAGAACTAGTGTTGGATTTTTATTTTTCTCCCCTTTACATTTTCTACACTCTAACTCGGATATTCCTGTTTTGTGTGTGTGTGTGTGTTGGATTTTTGTCACGTGCGGCTGTTTTTACTTTGTTCTTTGCCGTTCGTAACACTGAAGCCTGATTTCTTATCGCCAGAAGGATATGAGGTGTAAATTGACCCCCATGCACTTGGTGAGGTACCACAATGTCTCTCTCTCTCTCTCTCTCTCTCTCTCTCTCTCTCTCTCTCTCTCTCTCTCTCGTAGTGTGGCTCGTAAGGCCAGGTTTATAATTCATGAGGCGCGACACATGCTCCAGCAGACACTACTTTAACACACATTGTGCCACTTATACTTGCGGGTATATATATATTTTTTATATATATATATATTTTTTTTTTTTCTTGAAGATTCCAGCAGGTGCCAGTGCAAGATCTCATCACGGTGGGAAAAAAAAATATTGGCCTTCGCTGTTGTGAATTTACTGAAACATCCATTAAATTCCGAGGACAACTTGCCACATTCTGTGATAAGGATATTAAATTTGAAGCCAGGGATGTGCCCATTTCACCTAGCATTAGCCACGATGCAGAAACAATCCCTGGATCGGGCATCGGCTCATAAGGTGAAGAAAGCACTCGCACACTGGCATCATTTTTAGTGTTGGCAAACCTTCACGTCTTAGGAAGGAAACTGGAGCGCACGGTGGAAGCCCACCAGGGAACAACAAACTGCAGGCAGCGACCATCACCTGATGATGTAATATCAGTATTTGTTATTTAAATGAAGTTAATTTATCATTAACATACACACATTAATTTCTGCATGACAGTGATATCCTATGTAAAGCAAAGGATTTTAAACGTGCAAAGTGCTGGAATATCAAACATGTTAGGTGTGGCGATTTGCTGTCGCCTCAGGAGGAAGACCCAGAAGCAGGGAGCGATTAACTGGGTCAGTTTTAAGATGATATTTACGACGGTCTGCTTTTAATAAAGTAGTGTACGAGACAAAAAGTGGACATTGCGAAATCAAATCTACTTAAATCATAATAGAACTTTATCCCAAGGTATTTTTTCCCATTGTGTCTTAAATATGTTGCAAGCCGTACATTCTGATGTTAAGGAGCAAAAAAAAAAAAGACGGCATAGATGGAACGTGAGACCTTTAAAATGTATCGTGTCATTTCGTTAGTTGAGTATGCGACTCTCGACTATAAAAGCACCACGAATGCATTTGTATGTCGGCATTTTGCTTCACCACACCAAGCTATTCATCAAACGCCGCAGCAGGCACATCGATCCTCAAAGCGGCTTTCTGTCACATGTAGGTAGTAAAGAGACGCTGATGTCACCCCTTCCGACCGTTGAACACGTTGCTCCTCCGACTTTTTGCTTGGACTGCAACTCGCGCGGGCATCGCGTTCATTTCGGAGGACGCGCCAAAGGAATGCGTGCGAGTTCTGAACGTGAAGGAAAAAACGTAAAAGTTTAAACAACAAATGTGCTTTAGTAAAAGTTGAAGCATCCCATTGAAGTAAGTCTCAGTGAGGTAACACGTTGAAAATGGAGGCATGTAAGTCGAGTGTGCAGAATAGCCGTGAGAATGAAAGTCTGACAGAAAGAGAAAAATCAAAGTGAAAACAACTGCCTGAAGTCAGAGGCGTATGAATTGCGATGGCCACTTGTTTTGTCCCGGTAGACTTTTCTGTTACTCTCCCTTCCCCTTTTGTATTCGTTATTGTGTTGCCTTTCTCAGAATGCCTCAAGTCCTATTGACTCGCCACTGTTTATCAGGTGTGGTACTTTGTGTGGTATAGCGGGTCCACGGCTTCTGAAAAAAGTCAGGTTTTTTAAATCCGTATAGCCGTGTCGTTCTCCGTGGTAGCGATTGCACAACGCGGGAGTTAATGGGGTGATTGGGCGAGTTGCACCTGCACGTGAGGGTGCGGTCACTCTTGTTTGCCTCATTGGCTTCCTGCGGTGTGTAATTAAGACGTTGTGCCCACGGAGGCAGAGGGAGGTGTATATGGATTATATATAAGCGAAGGTACACCAGAGAGGGGGATGAATCAGGAATCGTGGAAAAAAAAAAGAGATAAATCGGGGAAGGAAATGGAAGGAGGTTAAAGTACGGCAATGGCAGTCTAGGCTGGATGATCTGGCCACCTTGAGAGAGAGTCGGAACGAGCGGGGCCCCGCGAAGGAGCGTTAGATAGAGCTCTAGCGGGCTAGTTAGCCCCACTGACAACTAGCGAGTGGGGTGAGCAGGAGAGGTGTCATCCAGCTGGAACTGAGGAGCGACTACGGGTGCGCGAAAGATCATGGGAGGAGCGCCAACCTCGTCAGTCTGGCAGTGACGTCCGTTTGGAGGCCAAGACGGAGGTTGACAGCGGAGCTCGTGACTATTGGGTCTCCGCGGCTGCAAGTAATGGTGAGCCGGGGAGAGAGTGATGGAGGTGGGCCAGAGAACAAGAAGGGTGTGAGAGACTGCGTTTTTAACTTCTACATTTTTTTACCTCATTTTAAAGGATTTATTTATTGTTGATGGTGTGGAGGACTGCCGGCTTTCACTGCCGGTCCGCACCCCCAGGCCGCTAGGAGGAGCTCTCCCGATAGCAGGACCATGCCCGAGGTCCAGCAGGGCCTTATGGACTTTGTAGTGTTTTAACACAACCCTGCTGGATACCTTGGGGGCCACCAGGAGTCGCTGCAGGGGCTTATGGGTTCTTTATGCCCTATGACCCGGGAGTACGTCCACGGTCACGTGACGGGAAGGAATGACGTGCTCCCGGGGTGAAGAAAAGGACTGTTTGCCCTGACCTGGAAGGAAAAAGGAACTGTGGACTATTGGGACAGGAACACCTCCGGGTCAGGGGCTATAAAGGACGATGCCTCAGTCCAGACACTGAGCTGAGCTGGGAGGTAGGAGGGCGAAGTGTCTGGGCGAGGAGGAAAGAGAATAGTGTTGTTGTGGGATATTTTGTTGCATATGAATAGTGTGGAGGGTGCTTGGTGCACATTGGTATTAAATAAAAAGTCTTGGACTTTCACCCGGTGTCTGGAGTTGTACCTGGGGGTTCAAGGGAGCACTAGCGCCCCCTACTGTCACACTGGCGTAGCCGGCAGGATACTCTGGCCGTCTGTTGGCAGGGGACCTGCAGTAAAAATAAATTTTGTGTGGGCAGACGACCCCGGGAGGTCCCTCTTGGAACCGCGGAGGTGAAAACTCCACCCGCGACTAAGAGCGCTGCAATTGTAAGCTGTAAAATACAGCAGACCGTGATGGGGAAGAAATCTGGGAAGAAGACGGAATCTACCCAAAAGACTTCGGTCCCAGATGGGCTAGAAACGCTGTGGGCTTACCTGACAGGCGGTGAGGAAGAACGGGAACAGGCTGAAGCAGAGCAAATCCGGCGGGGAGCAGCCGGAACTTTGCAGGATCAAGACTCCCGAAGATTACTACAGGGAGTTGGAGAGGGATCGGCTACGTTCCGAGGTAAGTGCTGGGAGAGCACTCGAACCGCCGGAGCCTTTCTTTTCTTGTTTTGCAGAAGCCTGTCTGCACAAAGCGGACAAAGAGCCCGCCCGCCTCAGACCTAGGCAAGATGGCCGCGACAAGAAGCGGGCCAGTCTAGGAGTCCGCAGAGAAGAAGCCCATACGGCGAGAGCCACCACGTGACCTCACGCGATGGAAGCCGGGAAGACGGTCAGGAAGGATCCTTCGGTGAGGTCAGTAATTCCCGACGGATCCGAGCTTCCTGAAAGGGAAGGAGGCGGCGAGCGAAGCAAGCGCCACAATTTAAAAAGAATCAAGAGGAGCGGGAAGGGACTGAACGGTCTGCCGACAAATTAAAAGAGACAGATCGCAGTCCGCCGCGGCAGGCTACCCGTTCCTCTTCGGACTCCATGTCCCAGAAGCCTCCGCGAAGCCCAGCAGAGCACGTGCCAGGAGCGGACGTGCTCATTGGCTCCCGGCCGGTAGGTAAATCAAATGCGGAAGCGGACTTAACCCGGCCGAAATAACTAACTTTGTGGACTTACAACAGCTCGAAAAATACCTCGAGCCCGTGTATGTTTTCTTCCAAGGAGTGAAGGAACTGAAGGCTCGTGTAGAGGAGCTGGGAGCTACAGCCGAGGCGCCGCTGAGAGGACTAGTGGAATACCTGCGGGATTAGGCCGAGAAGCCCCGGTCTCGAGTGATTTAGAGGTGCAGGTAAGTGAAATCTGTACCGTATATCATAAGGGGACACAGTGCGATCCGGCCCCGCTATTAATAAACAGCGAGTGTCAAAGCACTGTGAATCCGACAGTGGAGCGTGGAGTGATTACTGACTGGGCGGGGGAGGAAGCGATCGAACCGAGGCATGTGTGGGACGTGGCCTTCCGGAGCGAGTCGCCACTCCAGACCCCGACCGGTGTAATAAGGGCGTGGACGTTGGTTACCGGAGGGGCGGGGGAAGTGCCAATCTCACCGGTACAGCTAAACAGTGCTGTTACTCGGAGCGATGCGGTACTAATGACGCCGCCTCCGAAACAAAACAGAACAACGGGCGTGCAAACAGCCAAGAGGCTCTCTGTTCCATAGGGAGCCTCAGGCTGAGCCCAAGCCCCAGATCAAACGGGAAATCCCCAAAGAAAAGGTGGGTCTCCCGATATAATGGAGAGAGAGGCTGAGAGCAGTAAAGCGGCCGTAAAACACTCCTTGGCAGAGAAAGGGGCGGAGATATCGCTAACGGAGTTCCCGAGGTGTTTCTGGTCTCGCAGAGGGGGACAACCAGGAGGACTTCGCCGATGCTTCAACTGCCGGCAGCCGGGCCACGAGTGGCGCCATTGTTCCCGGGGGGACAGAAGGTACGTCGTTCCCCCAAGGTTCACTAGAGGACAGGGACAACGCGGCCAAGGTCCAGCAGACAAGTCTTCCTGGAGGAGGACGTCCCTCGCGGGGCTGGACGCTCCGCCCCAGAAGTCGTCGCTAAGGGGGAGGAACTGTGGAGGACTGCCGGCTTTCACTGCCGGTCCGCACCCCCAGGCCGCTAGGAGGAGCTCTCCGATAGCAGGACCATGCCCCGAGGTCCAGCAGGGCCTTATGGACTTTGTAGTGTTTTAACACAACCCTGCTGGATACCTTGGGGGCCACCAGGAGTCGCTGCAGGGGGGCTTATGGGTTCTTTTATGCCCTATGACCCGGGAGTACGTCACGGTCACGTGACGGAAGGAATGACGTGCTCGGGTGAAGAAAGGACTGTTTGCCCTGACCCGGAAGGAAAAAGGAACTGTGGACTATTGGGACAGGAACACCTCCGGGTCAGGGGCTATAAAAGGACGATGCCTCAGTCCAGACACTGAGCTGAGCTGGGAGGTAGGAGGGCGAAGTGTCTGGGCGAGGAGGAAAGAGAATAGTGTTGTTGTGGGATATTTTGTTGCATATGAATAGTGTGGAGGGTGCTTGGTGCACATTGGTATTAAATAAAAAGTCTTGGACTTTCACCCGGTGTCTGGAGTTGTACCTGGGGGTTCAAGGGAGCACTAGCGCCCCCTACTGTCACAATGGTTTTAACCCCACTGGACACTTGATTTTTATGGATTTATTTATTGAACTTTGACTCTGCACTTTTTGTTATGGAATAAATCACTTTATGGATTATCCCCTGGCCTTGAGAGATTTGTCCCTATGTGTCAGCTCATCTCGGTGACATTATCGACGGTGTTGGGTTCAAGGGCTCCTGAACAACAATAGGGGGATGGAGTCGAACCTGCATCGTCACACTTTGTAACTTCTCCCCACCTTCTCTTCTACATCCGTAACCTCGGGCAATTACACGGAATAAAAGACGAGCAGGTGTTAACTTACAACTTCAAATGATGTATTATTGAAAATATCTGTATATACAGTGGGTATAGAAAAGAATCTCCCCTTTGAAATATTCCAATATTGTTTCTTTACAGTTTAAAATATAAACACACAAACTAGTTCTTCCCAGCTTTACTTACTCAACGCATCCTCTAACATCCAAGTGAAGGAAATCACAGCTCCAGTTCAGAAGAATGATAACAAATCAAACACAAGACCTACTGAGGTTGGGAAACACTGATTTAGACGAGTGGTTCTCAAACTATGGGGGTGGGCCCCGCTAGGGGGGGCGTGAAGGGGTAGGAGAAAGAAAACAAGAATTGAAAATATGAAAAATACGTCTATTGAAACCAAAACTAATTAACTTAAATAAATATCTATCTAGTATCATAATGTAGTTTAAGTAGGTATATTTAAAATATAAATATCTATGCTATATTTCCCTAACAGTTTTAAAGATTGAGAAACGCGGAAGAGTGTAATTGTCTGTAGGATTTAAAGGCATTATATCTATAAAGATCTCTAAATGATTTAATCCAGTATGTGTTCCAAAATTTAAAACCTGTGTGAGAGGGTCGAAAAAGTGGATATCATGTAGTGTCACACGTGTGCTCATGGGAGGCAGATCAATGAACCAAAACAGGGGTCATTCCACACGACTGGCAGGCTGCACTAAACCTTCCTCTTTTCTCTCTGCAGACCGGACATGGGACGTTCTGCTTGGTTCAGGTGCGATGACATCACTTCCAGTCCCGGGCCTCAGTTACATCATTGCTGGCAGGCATGTTATTGGGCCAAATTGTGGGGGAGTCCTGCACTGCCTTGGCTATCATGAATGGTCGCAGGATCCTTGATGGGTTGGCCTGACACAGGACTGATGGTAGCGCCGCTCACCTTTCCTTAAACAATCAGAAAGGGGATTCATCAGAGACAGTGACTTGACCCCTGCAGTCCAATCCCAGAATATCAATCTGTGTCTGATGGCTTTTCTTTCCTGCCCTTCTTGACACCCACTAGGCCATCCTCTAAAATTCTTCTCCTCGCTTACATTTGCCTCCTGTCATTTTTTGAACAAGCTCTGCCGTGGCAGTACCTCAAGCCTGAGCCATGAAGCAAGAATGGGACCACACCATCCTCAGAGAGCAACTTCTCCCAATCGTCTCAAAACAGTCTGGTGCATTTTAGGCATGACAACTGTTGTTCACCAGAGATTGTCACCTTGAAAGAAGGCTCTAGGAGTCAGAGGAGAAGCAAACAGAGTAATCAGCTCTATTACAGTTAACAGTCATGCAGACTCAACCCAATTAGGCCAAAGTGAGCTGAGCCCCGAACAGGCGACACGTCACAGTCCATATCATCATTTCTTATCATCTTCACCTCGCTCAACACAGCTCACTCTCTGCTTAATCTGACTCCTCACTCCAGCTGGTCCATTGCTGGCCCTCTCAGAAACCTCCAATATTTTTCATACTTTGCCATTCATTCTCATTTTCTTGCTTCCTTTATTTCCTAGCCGGCTGGTATTCCTCCTTGTCCGACCTTGGGCTGTCTCCATTCGTCATTCTCCCCCTTCTCCGTCCTTTTGGGTTTATAAAATATTGG
Organism: Polypterus senegalus; assembly: GCF_016835505.1. Lineage (NCBI taxonomy): Eukaryota > Metazoa > Chordata > Cladistia > Polypteriformes > Polypteridae > Polypterus > Polypterus senegalus. The sequence continues at coordinate 17,297 of NW_024379308.1, forward strand.
TGGTTTCACTCTGAGCTCAATTAAAAAAGAAATCTGGCATACGTCTTTATTTAACTATTTGCTTGGCATTCCTGATTTGAGTTAAAGCTCATATGAAGTTTAATGCTTGTAAGTTTTATATCTACTTGTGCTAATGTATGAATAAATAACTTATTTTCCATACAATAAACAATCTAGCTATCTAAAAACAAGATCTACTGAGATTAATAAAGGAACCCAAACTCAATCAGGGCCCACCATTCCCATTGCAGACCCTGGTCACTGGTTGTGCTCAGTTGTAATGAGTGTGATCAGTGAAGCTGTTCCTGGTCCATTCATTCCCTTGCTTGGTAGAGCAACTGACAGCAAACACCTGACTATGGGTGACAAGTGACTTTCAAAAGATCTCAGGGACAGAGTGGTGGACGGACATAAGGCAGGAGATGGAGACCAAAACATCTCAAAGGCTTCATCAATCCCAATGAGCTCAGTAAAGCCCTCATAAAGAAGTGTTTGGTACTACTAGGACCCTCCCTGGACCCACCATAGTGGATGGAAGAGCAACGAGGACACTGGTAAGAGAGATCAATGGACACTGTGATGGAGTGACAGGATTTGATGGCACAGAGTGGTCATTAATGGTGTGCATGTGACAACAGTTTGACAAGCGCTCCACCATTGTGACTTGTTCAGGAGATCGCACAAGAAAGGGCACATTAAGGCTCGTTTGAGATTTGACAGAATTCACCTTGAAGATTCTGATGCCAAGTGGAAAAAAGGTCTTCTGGTCAAACTATTTGGCCTCAACACCAAACGGTCCACCAATGCAGCTCACCATCCACAACACACCATACTGACAGTAAAGCATGGGGGGGCAGCATCCTGTTGACAGGGACCAGTGCTCTTGTTTGGGGTAGAAGGAAAAATGGAAGGGGCAAAATACCATTAAAGTCTCGAGGAAAACCAGCTACCCTCTGCCAGAAAGTTAAAGATGGGCAGAATGTTCACCTTTCAACACGAAAACGACTTGAAGCACACAGCAAAATGGACCACACAGTGGCTGACGGAGAAGAAAAAGTAAATGTCCTGGGGCGCATGTATAAACGGTGCGTGTGCACAGAAATGATACGTAAGAACTTTTCCACGCTTTAAATCACGATGTATAAAACCTACACTTGGCGTAAAGCCACGCACTTTTCCACAGTACCTCATACCTTGTTGCGCAAGTTCTCCGCTTCGGTTTTGCAGACTGGCGGCACCCAGCGTCAAAGCAGTGCTACTGTTCTTGTGTGATTACTCATTATTTTCATGACGCGGCTTTATAAATACACTGAAACTAACCGCATATTGTTTATTAGTGTAACGCATCTGATTGTAATTAACTCGTAACAATATAATGGTCCAGGGAACAGCCATAGTATTCCAAATACCAGAACTGCTTTAGCGTTGTTACTCTCTTCTCCTTCTTCTTCTTCTTCTTCTTCTTCCAGCTCCTCCCGTTAGGAGTTGCCACAGCGGATCATCTTTTTCCATATTACTCTCACTGCACCACTCGGAGTATTTATATCACTGTATCTGAGTGTGAATCACAGCAGCAGCTGATCGGAAGAGAATTATCGGTATACAGTTTCATGGACACGCTGCCTCAGCCACGCAAAACGTTTCAAAGTCTTTCCTGTATGGACCTCGCTGTTCAGAAACAGTTTCATCCCAAGAACTTTAAATGCACTCCATCAATTGCTCCTTGTAGAACTGTCTGGACTTATAAGTACAATCAACTCACTGTAAACTTGTACTACAGTTATAATATCTCACAACCTGCGCGCTTTATAAAGCGTATTTACATATGATGATGATATCATTTATAAGGTGAAATGCAGCAAAATATGTTTGTTAAATTATACAGATAAAACTTTAACTTCATTTAAATAATCTATATTCTTCACTGGGAGTGTCGTGAAGGAGAGAATAATTAAACATGTATTACGAAGATATTTCAATGTTCTTTAAACGTTTTGAAGAATCGGCTAAGCTTACAGATGGCTTAACGTCTATTACAGAGCTGATTGTATGGCGATCGGTTACTTGGGGAAAGAAAAGCAAGGACTCTTGGGGGGCCACGCCAATATATATTGAATATAAAACAGAAAGAGAAAATATCAACACAGCTAAAAACGCAGTGGCAAATTTCGGCAAAAGTTAAATGCTTGTGTCCTGAGCACGAGGCGGCTATGCAGTGTCCGCAACATACGTGGCCATCCACCGTGATAAGCTACCTAACTGGCGGCGAAGGAGCCACCGATTCTTCCTCTGCCCAGTGCCACCACAAACCTAGAGCCGCCCTAAGTACTGCTGCAATAAATTATTTCATCGAAGTGAAACACATGTTTAATAATGTGCTTTAACTCCTATCATCATGAAAATGATATCACGTATACATCTCAGTATTTTAGTTATTCAGAGAGCTGTAATATCATGAATGCAATGGACTCTGTGTTCAGTTGGAGGAAGAGAGCCAGTTTAAGAAGCAAGTAGTGATTCACACACACAGAGCACATAGAAGATCAAATACAAAACAAAGCATTTAACGTGCTACTTTAATTACGATGTGATTTGAGAAACTGGTTAATTAAACGATTTTAAGATGAAATTTATGATGTTCTACTTTAATGACAAAATAAACTACGTGATTAAAGTGGAAATGTCGAGATTGATGTTGACATTTCGTGCTTTTTCCCCACCGTGTGCCTTTTTTTCTCTGTACCCTAATAAACTTTCATATGACACTCAGACAGTGGGCTACAACTCTTCTTTCCACGGCGACTTTGATATGTGACTTCTTTTTTATTTCCGGCACTGTGCGATTTTGTGAATGTGAGCTTTCAAGTTTCTCCAACACGCTATGTCACTCGATGAACTTCATTTTGTTGATTATACCACGGTTTATTTGAACAAATTGTATGTTTTTCCTTTGCCTCCACTTGGTATTCGCTGAAATTCTTATATTTTCCCCGTGCTTTTCCCATTGTCTTTCCACAGAAGGCTGAGCTTAAGGGCGATTTATATTGATTTGCATATTCAAAGAGGCGTAATTCTGGGAGGATTTGGGGCGTTACATAAAGCGCGTGCACGAGCATTAGTTTTCACGCTGATCAGGATTTATATAGCGGAAGAAGGTGGAAGTTGCAGTACGCACAGATTCCTGCATCTGGATTTTTCTGTGCGTAAGCACATTTCGGCTTTTGGAATTACGCCATGTTATAGTGCGAGTTCTACGCACGGCGTTATACATGAGGCCCCTGGTGTGACCAGTCAGAGCGCACACCTAAATCACACTGAAAATCTGTGGAGAGATCTGAAGATAGCAGACCAGCAACGCTCACCATCTAATGTAAGTGAACTTGAGCAGTTCAACTGTAAAGAAGAGTGGGGGGCAAATATCGAGTGGGCTCAATCTATGAGTGCAAAGCTGATCGAAAAGAATCAACAGACTCAAGGCTGGCATTAAAGCAAAAGGGGGGTCAACAAAATGACAATGACATTGGGGGGTCCTTTATTCATCTCAGTAGGTCTTGTGTTTGATTGGTTATAATTCCTCTGAACTGTAGCTGTGATTTCTTTCACTTGGATGTTAGAGGGTGCATTGAGTAAGTAAAGCTGGGAAGAAATATTAGTTTGTTAGGATGTAAAGAAACAATATTGGAATATTTCAAAGGGGGGATTCTTTTCTATACCCACTACATATATACAGATATTGTCAATAATACATCATTTGAAGTTGTAACTTAACTCCTGCTCGTCTTTTACTCTGTGTAATTGCCCGAGGTTACGGATGTAGACAAAGTACCACACCTGATAAACAGTGGAGAGTCAATGGGACTTGAGGCATTCTGACAAAGACAACACAATAACGAATACAAAAGGGGAAAGGAGAGGAACAGAAGAGTCTACCGGGACAAAGCAAGTGGCCATCGCAATTCACACACCTCTGACTTCAGGCAGTTGTTTTCACTTTGATTTTTCTCTTTCTGTCAGACTTTTCATTCTTATGTCTATTCTGCACACTCGACTTACGTGCCTCCATTTTCAACGTGTTACCTCACTGAGACTTATTCAGCCAGACAGAGTCAAATAACATGGCACGAAGTAACTCTAGGATATCAGCGTGCCGAAGCTCGTGAATCGAAGTAAGTGACAGTCCTTCTGGCTGACGACATTCCCACCTGTTCTGTGCCCCCCTAACACCCCTAACCCCCACACACACACCCAAAGCTGACTGCTGCCCAAGGCCATCTCGCCTCCCCACCAGGTAAGTGCACTGTTTGTAATAACTCATCCTTTGTATCATTTAGTGACTATGTTTCTCGAAGTCTCGTGATGTGGCCTTTCACAGCAGCTTGCAGCTGGCAATAAGATGGATCAGGTTGTGGTCAGATGTGCCTAAAGGAGTAAGAAGATTACACTTAAATACATCTTTAAGATTTGAATATGGCAGGCCCAGCTTGTTATGTCCTGATAGAAATTTGTCCTTCTTCCTCCTAATGTCACATGGCTGAAGTCAGCAACAAATTATAACTGCAGTGATAAGCTGACCTGATACAAATTCATTTAATGTATGCTTGCTGCCATTCATATCCTTTTATAAGGTGGATTTTATGGTAATACGTTTCACTTTGTGTATCTGGTTGCTATGTTTCTGTCTTTCTGACAGATCAGTGCATTACAAACGTGTTTAGCAATTAAATCCATAGCATTTGTCAGTCTGATAGATGGCACATCACAAACATTAACACTGTTTTTAAAAATCCCACAACAAAAGGCGTATACTAGAGGCATATGCATTGCAGTTGTTATTCCAACAGATGGCACATCACAAACATTAACTCTGCTTTCACGAATCCCAGTCCCAATGGCATATAACAGAAACAAATGTGTTGCATATGCATTATTTAATGCACTTTAATCATCAGCACTGAACTCTATATCCCATTTAGATAGCAAACACTGCTTTTAGAAATCCCACAACAAAAGGCATTTTGTAGAGATATACTGTATATTCATGCATTTGTAATTCCAACAGATGACGTAACACAAACATTAACACTTCTTTATGTATCCAACTCTTAATAGCTTATAACAAAAGCAACTGCATTGCATTTGTAATTCCAACAAATGGCACATCTTAAACATTAACACTGCTTTTACAAATTCTGCTCCCAATGACATATAACAGAAGTCAATGTTTTGCACAGGGTGGCACGGTGGTGCAGTGGTAGCGCTGCTGCCTCGCAGTTAGGAGACCTGGATTCGCTTCCCGGGTCCTCCCTGCATGGAGTTTGCATGTTCTCCCCGTGTCTGCATGGGTTTCCTCTGGGCACTCCGGTTTCCTCCCACAATCCAAAGACATGCAGGTTAGGTGGATTGGTGATTATAAGTTGGCCTTGGTGTGTGGGCGTGTTTGTGTGTGTCCTGCGGTCGGTTGACACCCTGCCCAGGATTGGTTCCTGCTTTGTGCCCTGTGTTGGCTGGGATTGGCCCCAGCAGACCCCTGTGTTCGGATTCAGCGGGTTAGGAAATGGATGGATGGATGTTTTGCACCTGCTTTACATTGTGCACTGCACTCATGAGCTCTGAGGTCTTCTTAGACTTTAACCCATCTTACATAGCTAGTCCATGGTTGTGCAGCTAGTAGTACATGAATCATTAAAGAGTCTTCTATCCCTGAAGTGCTCAAACAGCAAAAATGCATACAGTAGTAATTTAAAAAGACTTTACCTTAAATTACATTTCAAATAAATGTATAAATAATCAAAAAACATTTCACAGAGTATTGTAATTTTAAGTGGTCTATTCATGATTCTGAAATAATGCATTCAAACAATGTATCAGTGCACAAGTTAAAAAAGGGATAACACATCATTATATTTTAATAACAATATGAGAAATTAAAATAAGTCTCAAATGATATTCTGTCCCCTTTAATATCTGCATTAGCTGTGGGGGAAAAAAAAAATCATTGGATACTCTGCATGGTGATGCATTAGTGCGCTGATCTATTTGTTACGTTA